>NW_006921829.1:4902910-4904740 GCF_000298275.1 Orycteropus afer afer | reverse complement strand
CTATTTTGGTCATGTTGTAAGAAGGGACCATTCCCTGGAGAAGGATGTCATGCTTGGTAGGGTGGAGGGTCGACGAAAGAGGGGGAGGCCTTCAATGAGATGGATTGATATGGTGGCTGCGATGATGGGCTCAAGTATAGTAGGGATTGTGGGGCTGGCGCGGGATAGGGCAGTGTTTCGTCCTGCTGTGCATGGGGTCGCTATGAGTCGGAAATGACTCAACGGCACTTAACAACAACAACAACAATACATACCTAATTGTAAAGAATATATATGTATGTGTGTGTTGTAGGCAAGTATATATACTACTCCTCATTTGTTGACTATCTTGTTATCTGATATTTCACATTTATGACAATAATAAAAAATCTATTACCTATTTTGTGCATTAATGACTACATCTGGCAGTAACAAATGCTGAGATAGGAGGTGAGAGTAATTCAGGTTGTAATGGTTAAAGTTAGTGTGAACTTGGCTGCGTTGTGATTCTCAGTGGTTTGGCAATTAAGTCATGATGTAATCTGGGAGTTATATAATGATGTAATTTAGCAGTTCTGTAATGATGTAATGTAGCAGTTATGTAATGATGTAGTCATCCTCCATTTTGTAATCTGATGTGGTCATCCTCCATTTTTCACATAATGCTAATTTGTGCATAATGACTTGGTCTTTGGAAGCTAACTGTCTTGATAAGTGAGGTGTGGGGATATATATAATCAGCATAATGTTTACCCTGTTTTGCACCTTGCTTTTTCATGAAACAATATATTGGAAATGGTTCCATACGGTTAAATATAGATTCACTTGCTTTTTTTTTTTTTTTTCTGACAGCAACAAAATATTCTATTTCATGAATGTTTCATCTATTTTTTTTTTAAACCAATCTACTGTTAATAAATATTTAGGTTGTTTCCAATCTTTTGCTCTTATAAGCAACACTGCAATGAATAAATAGTCTTGGGTATGCATATTTGTGCATATGTGTGACTATATCTAGAAATAAAATTGCTGGGTTTAGGGATGTGAGCATTGTAAATTTGATAGATATTACCAAATTGTGCTTTATAGAAGGTTTATTAGTTTACCTTCTTCCACCCAGAAGTATATGAGAGTCAGGCTTTTATTTTATATTCTAGGATTTGTCAGTAGAATATTTGGGTCTGGGTAGGTCATAGGTGATGAAGCTAGTTGTAGGATTGTACAAGAAAACATTGACATTTGTGTTTTTATATCTGTCTTCATTTTATGACATTTCTAAGTAGTTTATAAAATACACTGGCAAAATAGACCAGTATCAGATGGTTATCTCTACCAGGAAGTCTGCCACATAGAGGAATGGGAAGATTGGACACCGAGTGCTAAGAATCTGTTTCTTGTCTGACAGTGGCAGTAACTCACTGTGGATTTTGATTAAACCAATTATCCTTTCTTTGACCTCAGTTTTCTTATTTGTAAAATGAGTATTTGGAATATGATCTCAGAAGAGTCCTTGGATGCAATATTATTATTTGTTAATTTTATTTTTGCAGTGTTTCCTCCCCTCCCCACCTACCCCTGGGTAACCAACTGTGTTAGGCTGCGTTCTCTAGAGAAGCAAAACCAGTAAAGCTTATATACATAGAGAGAGAGACAGAGAGAGAGAAATTTATCTCAGGAAAATGGCTCACACACTTATAGAAGCTGGCAAGTCCCAAGTTCTTGGATCAAACATCAAGCTGGAGGCTTTTCCTGACTCATGCAGCTGCAGGGGCTGATGAGCTCAAGGTTGGCAGGCAGTATAGCAGCTGTTGACTCTAACAAATGACGAATCCAAGATCACCAGGTCAAATG
>NW_006921829.1:4894593-4898970 GCF_000298275.1 Orycteropus afer afer | reverse complement strand
CCTTCCCTTCAAGGCTCAGGGATCCAGGATTATCTTCTGTGTCTGTGTTAATTGGTTTCCCTTTTCTTTGTTTGAAGAGGGTCTGTGCAGTCTTTCTGCCTAGTCCGCTATCTTACTGGGACTCCAATATTTGTTCTTCTGTGATTGACTTATTTCACTCAGCATAGTGCCTCTGAGTTCATCCACATTATGTGGTGTTTTGCAGATTCTACATTATTGTTTATTGTTGCATAGTATTCCATTGTGTATGCACACATACATTTTGGAATCATACTTATGTATGTACACATACATTGTGGAATCATCACATACTTTTAAGGAATTGATATACTGCCTTGGTTATCCATTCTTCTGTTGGTGGGCACCTAGGTTGTTTCCATCTTTTGGCTGTTGTAAATAGTGCTGTGACGAACATGGGTGTGCATATATCTGTTCTTGTCTTGGCTCTCACTTCTTTAGGATATATACCTGGTAATGGGATTGCTGGGTCAAATGGTATTTCTAATTCCATACTTTTAAGGAATTACCATATTGCTTTCCACAGTGGTTGTATCATTTTAGAGTCCCACCAGCAGTGTATGAGAATCCCAATCTCCTCACATCCTCACCAGCATTTGTTATTTTCTGTCTTGTTACTGCTATTAGTGCTGGGACAAGATGGTATCTCATTGTTGTTTTGATTTGGATGCAATATTATTTTATTTAATGAAACTCCTTTCACTTTTGTAATATAACAGAAATTCCTATACAGGAATGGCTACATAATTTGGGAACCTTGTGCAAAAATGAAAAGGAAAGGGTCCTTTATTAAAATAATTATTAAGAACTTCAAGATGGCCCAGCACAGCCACAATACTGCATTAAACCAAGAGTAGGTACTTCTGAGTCAGGGACCCCACGTGATTGTATAGATCATATGCCCTGTTCCTCTAAAGACTCTTGCCTCCAAATCTATGGTTTATTTCTGCTTAAGTACTTGGTGTCAGTTTGACCTAGACATGTGTTTGAGATGCCCACCATTCTTTTCTAAGGAAAATTGCCTTTGCTCACAGTTCATTATGAAAGATGCTACCCTAAACTAGACCTGATACAAGGAGTACTTGCTGATTGGACCAGGGGCAGACAGACACCTGACTCAAGGGCAACTAGTTCATTGGCTAATGAGTAGCTTGTAGGGTGGCCTGACAGAAAAAACTGACCAATGGGAATTAAGTAAGTACATTGCCTAGAGAGATTCTCTGGAACCTGAACGGAGAAATATGGAGAGGATCAGTCAGCTGGATTAGGGGTTGAGAGTAGTGAGAGTAGCGGTGGACACATGGAGAAAGGAGAAGCCACACACATTAAAATGTATAACCAAATAGTGAACCCTTGTTACTGAGGTAGTCCAAATGAATTTATTTCTGTTCTTTCCAACCCAAAGAGCATAATTAACCTAGTGTTAGTCTAGATCATAGCTTCAGCCTATTAATCTGCTTAACCAATCTAACCAAAACCAAAAAACCAAACTCACTGCTGTTGAGAGGGATCTGACTCATAGTGACTCCTCCTTGGGTTTCCAAGGTGGTATCACTATGGAAGCAGATTGCCCAATCTTCCTTCCCAGGAGTGGCTAGTGGATTTGAACCACAAACTTTCTGGTTAGTGGTCAAATACCTTAGGCACTGCACCAACAGAACTCTTTCAACCCATCTAGGGAGTGTGAATTAAAATCAATTAGAAATATGGAAACAGAAAATAGCTCCCGAACCTGGTTTTCTTCTTCGTCTACATTGGGATCGCTGGGTAGCCATGCTAACCAAGTGAGGAGTGATCTTAGTTGTTGAGTGGGACTTTGTCTTAGTTTCTTAGTGTTGCTATAAAGATGAGTGAGTTTAATGGACAGAAATTTAGTTGTTTAGAAGTCAGAATTCAGGGTGCTGACTCTAGGAGAAGGCTTTCTCTCTCTTTTGGCTCTGGGGGCAGGTTCTTGTTTCTTTTCAGCTTCTGTTCCTTGGTAATCTTCATCTTCTTTGGTCTCTGCTTCCTTGCTTCTGTGCCTAATCTACGCTGTCATATCTCAGAAATGACTGGCTTAAAACATTCCCTATACTGACCTCATTAACATAACAAAGAAAACTTTATTCCCAAATGGGATTCCATCCACTGGTAGAGGGGTTAGGATTCACAACATATATTTTTGGAGGGCACAATTCAACCCACAATAGCCCCTTCTGTCTTTTTCCTGCTTCATTTATTCTTGTCTTAGCCGACTTTCTTACATATCCCTAGGACTGTTTTTAAAGTTCTCTTAAGTTATTCTTGACATCTTGTTCTACTTTCAGTGGAGTAGCCCTAGGAAAAATGTAGCTGTCAAATGTGTAACAAGACACACATATATCTTTTTCTTTCTATTGAACTATGCTAATGGAGTCCCCGGAGTCTGTAGCAGGCTGAGGCAGGAGCTGGACTAACTGACCTCTTCAAACCTTTTGCAGTTTAACTAAGCTAAAGAAAGGAGCCCAATACAGTCATTTCCCCAACTCTTAATTATAGAATGTCTATATAATCGTTTGATGCTTTTCCCTTTCCTTTATGGTTCAACAGAGGCTGAGTTTGTTGATCTTCAGATGAATAACCAACTAATATGGTCAGGAATGTCATATAACTTATCATTGATAGTAATTTGCTTTCTAGGCTGCATTAAAATCAGTGGTGTGTGGGCACATTACATATAATAATGCATGCTGCACAGGATGGCCTATTTAAATGAGGCATATGGAATGGATTTCAATTCCTATGAATCACTCTATAGCCTGAGTACCCTGGATAAATAGGGACTAGCACCCAGAGTGCTCATCTTTCTCACAGGTGCATCTTGGCAGGGTACAGTTTAGCTGTGTGTTGTGTGCATAGTCTTTATGGGGTAGACTAGCAAACCAAATTACCCAGTTGGTATTTCACATGGAGAAAGGGATATTTCAGTTTACCTTTCTTTTCATGCACTGTCTCCAGGGTTCTGCCCTGAAAGTTCTCAGGTCTGGGAAGGGAAACGCAATCCTGGAGTTCTATGTTGTTTCTTGGCTGGGGCATTAGCTCTACTTTACCAACAACCAATGGATATCTCTGTGAGTGTCTGAGCGTAAGTGCATGGACTGGTTTGGTCCTGTGGGCTGTTTGGGGTGATTACTATGGGAATACAGGCATACTTCATTTCATTGTCCTTTGCAAATATTGCATTTATTTCATTATTTTTTTTTTTTTATTAATTGAAGGTTTGTGGCAACCCTGCATTGAGCAAATATTTTGGTGCCATTTTTTCCAACAGTTTGGGTTCACTTTATGTCTGTGTCAAATCTTGGTTATTCTCACAATATTTCAAACATTTTCATAGTGCTATTGCACACTTTTGGCTTTGGTGACAGAAATAATGCTGGAGAGCGCATGATAGAATATTGCAAGACCAATGACTTATTCATTGCAAATACCTTTTTTCAACAACACAAACAGTGGCTACACATGTGGACTTCTCCAGATGGAGTACACAAGAATCAGATTGACTACATCTGTGGCAAGAGGAGATGGAAAAGCTCAATATCTTCAGTCAAAACAATGCCAGGAACTGATTGTGGAACAGACCCTCAACTGCTTATATGCAAGTTCAACTTGAAGTTGAAGGCAATTAAACAAGTCCACAAGAGGCAAAATATGACCTTGAATATATCCCTCCTGAAATTAGAGACCATCTAAAGAACAGATCTGATGTATTGAACTCCAATGACTGAAAACCAGAAGAATTGTGGGATGACATCAAGAGCATCATCCATGAAGAAAGCAAGAGGTCATTAAAAATACGAGAAAGAAAGAAAAGCTCAAAATGGATGGCAGAAGAGACTCTGAAACTTGCCCTTAAGTGAAGAGTAGCTAAAACAAATGGAAGAAATGACAAGATAAAAGAGCTGAATAGAAGATTTCAAAGGGCAGCTCAAGCAGACAAAGCCAATTACTATAACGAAAGGTGCAAAGATCTGGAGTTAGAAAACCAAAAGGGAAGAACACTCTTGGCATTTCTCAATCTGAAAGAACTGAAGAAAAAATTTAAGCCTTGAGTTGCAATATTGAAAGATTTTATAGGCAAAATATTGTTTGATGCAGGAACCATCAAAAGAAGATGGAAGGAATATGCAGAGTCACTCTACCAAGAAGAATTGGTCGATCTTCATCCATTTCAGGAGGTGGCATATGTCCAAGAACCAATGGTACTGAAGGAAGAAGTTGAAGCTGCACTGAAAGACTTGGTGAAGAACAAGGCTCCAGGAATTGATGGAATACCCATTGAGATGTTTCAACAAATGGATGCCCCACTGGAGGCACTCACTTGGTTATGCCAAGAGATTT
>NW_006921829.1:4889245-4893743 GCF_000298275.1 Orycteropus afer afer | reverse complement strand
ATAAAGAAAACAAAAATCCTCACAACTGGACCTATAAGCAGCATTATGATAAATGGAGAAAAGATTGAAATTGTCAAGGATTTCACTTCACTTGGTTCTACAATTGATGCCAATGGAAGCAGCAGTCAGGACATCAGATGACATATAGCACTGGACAAATCGGCTGCAAAGGACCTCTTTCAAGTGCTGAAAAGCAAAGATGTCTCCTAGAGGACTAAGGTGCACCTGACAAAAGCCATGGTATTTTCAATTGCCTCATATGCATGTGAGAGCTGGACAATGAATAAGGAAGACTGAAGAAGAGTTGATGCTTTTGAGCTGTGGTGTTAGTGAAGAATGCAGAAAGTACCATGGACTGCTAAAATAACTAACAGTTCTGTCCTGGAGGAAGAGCAGCCAGAATGCTCTTTGGAGGCGAGAATGGCCAGACTTCATCTCATATACTTTGGTCATGTTGACAGAAGGGATCATTCCCTGGAGGAGGATGTCATGCTTGGTAAGGTGGAGGGTTGACGAAGGAGGGGAAGGCCCTCAACGAGATGGATTGACATGGTGGCAGTGGCGATGGGCTCAAGTATGGCAAGAATCATGGAGGTGGCTCATGACTGGGAGGTGTTTTGTTCTGCTGTTGCATAGGGTCGCTATGAGTTGGAGACAACTCAGTGGGACCTAACAACAACAACAACATTGCTCACTTAGGAGGTCTGGTGCCATAGTGCCTAAGGCATTTATTTGACTGCTAACCAGAAGGCTGGCAGTTCAAACCCACCGGCCACTCCTGAGAAGGAAGGTATTGCACACTTAATAGAATCCAATATAGTGTAAATATAACTTTTCTATGCATTGGGAAATAAAAAATTCACATGACTTGCTTTATTGCAATGTTTCTTTATCGCTGTGCAGTGGAACTGAATATGGAAAATCTTCTAGGTATACCTGTGTACTGGAACTGAGCATGGCCATTGTTTTTGTACATGGGAAAGGAAAAAGAAACCTGGTAATATTTACAGGTTCAGATTTTGCTATAGATTCCAAGAAGATTTTCTATGCCTTGATTTTTGCCTAGTAAATGGGGTTACTAATGTCTAAGGCATTTTACTGCTAACCAGAAGGCTGGCAGTTCAAATCCATAAGCCACTCCTTGGAAGGAAGACTGGATAATCTACTTCCATAGAGATAATGCCTTGGAAACCCAAGGAGGGGTCCCTATGAGTTGGGACTGACTGCAGTGATTTTTTTGTTGTTGTTGTTGTTGTTGAATGTTAACATTATCATTAATACTGAGGCATAACCCCCACAGAGATTGTTGTAATGCTTCTTATCTACATGAAACATATCTAGGCTTTTGAAGGTGATAATAATTTAAATCTGATTTTCTTAGTTGTTGTCGTTATGTGCTGTCGAGTCAGACCTGAGTTATAGCGACTCCTCCTTGAGTTTCCAAGGCAGTATCACTACGGAAGTAGATTGCTCAACCTTCCTTCCGAGGGGTGGCTGGTGGGTTTGAACTGCCAGCCTTCTGGTTAGCAGTCAAGTGCCTTAGGCACTACGCTAACCAGAGAGTAATTATGTGGGAATATCTGATTGATTGAAAAGTGGATCATAAACATCTAAGTGTTCAAAGACAGGAAGATATATGTTTTAAAATTTAATATTAGGAGGCCACAGAGTTAACAAAATCTGGGTGGGGTGAACTAGGAGGTTGTAATTCATGTAGGCATTTAAAACATTGTTGGTAAACTGTCTTGAAAGAGTCACAAAGACCATCTGGCAGTCGGAACGAGAGAGTGAGAATTCTCATGGGCTGTTGTTATTGTTGTTATTTGCCGTCAAGTCGGCCCCGACTCATAGCGACCCCTCCTTGGGTTTCTGAGGCAGTATCACTACGGAAGTAGGATTGCCCAACCTTCCTTCCGAGGAGTGGCTGGTGGGTTTGAACCGCCAGCCTTCTGGTTAGCAGTCAAGTGCCTTAGGCACTATGCTACCAGAGCTCCTAAGCCTACAGCACCCGGTATTCCCAGGCGGTCTCCCATCCAAGTACTAACCAGGCCCGACCCTGCTTAGCTTCTGAGATCAGATGAGATTGGGCGCATTCAGGGTGGTATGGCCTAGAATCTGATTATCTTGAGGAAATCTAGAAGTGAAACTAATGGTTAATTCTGAGGACGTCGAGGGATTAATGGAGTTCCTGGGTGGTGAAAATGGTTAAGTGCTTGACTGCTAACAGAAAGCTTGGCAGTTTGGGTCTACTCAGAAGTGCTTCAGAAGAAAGGCCTGGCAATCTCCTGGCTGTCTACTTGCAATAAAATAAATAGTGAAAACCCCATAGTATGGATTACATCTCAATATAAAGAAACAGTTCTACTGGGACACACAGGTCACCATGGTCAGAATCTACTGGAGGTAGCTTTTTTTTTAAATCAGTAATCTCTACTACAAACAGTTTGGTTTATTTTCTCATTTCTTTCTCCCATTTGGTTGTGAGAACATTCTCATAAACTTACATATTTCACAGCCCACATGCTAAGTTCTGAAGCAATGTCATTTAATTTACAACTGAATATAGACCTGTCATTGAATACTACCCATTTATACAGAATCGTGTTTTCTTCTGCAAAACCTTCAAAGAGAACAAAATAAATGGCATAAACAGCACACAGGGTTTTCTAGGTGTTGTAAAAGTCTCATACTTTTTACAGTGACTCTGCATTTGGTGAGTGATGGGGCTCTGCTCCCCCACATGGCGAGGCTGGTGATGGCTGGCCCACGTGAACCAGAGTGCTCTTGTGTACTAAAAGACTATGAGATTTGTAGATTAAATGAAATGTTAATGAGCAGTAGGAATTAGGCATTTTGTGAGAAGTTCTAGAGGTCAGAAGGAGTATAGAAATTGGGCAATATATAGATGAAACATTTCCCTTAAACATGTGCTCTGCCTGTGCTTAGCTTGGTTGCAAAGTGTTCAAACTATATAAAAGAATGTACTGTAAAAAGTAAAAGTCCTAATCTCTTCTCCCTCCTGAATTTTACTCCTCTCCTCAGAGTTAACCACTGTTTGGTGTTTTCTTTATCCATAAACATCTCACATCTGAATGCTTGTATGTATTCATACGTGTAGGATTTTTAAAAAATGAAATGGAATGATATAGTACATATTGCCTTGTCATTTAGCAATACGTCTTAGAAAGTGAGAACAGATCAACTGCATTCTTTTAAACTGTAGTACAGCTCATCAGGACTGTGTATCCTTTCACCATACTTATTCAATCTTTATGCTGAGCAAATCATCTGAGAAGCTGGACTATATGAAGAAGAATGCAACATCAGGATTGGAGGAAGACTCATTAACAACCTGCAATATGCAGATGACACAACCTTGCCTGCTGAAGGGGAACTTGAAAGTGACTTGAAACACTTACTGCTGAAGATCAAAGACTACAGCCTGCAGTATGGGTTATATCTCAACATAAAGAAAACAAAAATCCTCACAATTGGACCAATAAGCAGCATCACAGTAAATGGAGAAAAGATTGAAATTGTCAAGGATTTCATATTACTTGGTTTCACAATCAACACCCATGGAAGCAGCAGTCAAGAAATCAGACAACATATTGCACTGGGAAAATCTGCTGCATAAGACCTCTTTAAAGTGTTGGAGAACAAAGATGTCTCTTTGAAGACTAAGGTGCACCTAACCTAAGGCATGGTAGTTTCAATAGCTTCATTTGCGTGTGAAAGCTGGACAATGAATAAGGAAGACTGAAGAAGAGTTGATGCTTTTGAGTTGTGGTGTTGGCGAAGAATACTCAAAGTATCATGGACTGCAAGAATGAACAAATCTGTCCTAGAAGAAGGGCAACAGGAATCCTCCTTGGAAGTGAGAATGGCTGGACTTCATCTTACTTACTTTGGTCACATTGTCAGAAGGAACCATTCCTGGATATCATGCTTGGTAAAGTGGTAAAGGAGAAGGCCCTCAATGAGATGGACTGACACAATGGGCTCGGGAATAGCAAGGATTGTGAGGCTGGTGCAGGACTGGGCAGTATTTCATTCTATTATACATAGGGTTGCTGTGAGTTGGAGCTGACTTGACGGCATCTAACAACAACAATGGCTCTTCCCTAGATGATGAGTTTTGTGTCCTGAATCTATTATAAACAACATTTTGGTAAATATCCTTATTTATACATCTTTGTACACAGGTAGAAATACTTCCTCTATTCTCTGGCTTAGGAGTAGAATTCTTTTGGATAGAATTGTATGTGTGTTTAAACTATTAAAAGTTGCTTCCAAATTGCCATCAGAAAAGAATACTGATTTTCATTCCCATGAGCAGAGTATGTAAATACCTGTTTTCTCCCACTCCCTTGACAACATATCCATCTTATGAATTTTTGCCAATGTAGCAGATAAAAGGGAGCTCTGGTAGCGTAGTGCCTAAGGCACTTGACTGCTAACCAGAAGGCTGGTGGTTCAAACCCACCAGCCACTCCTC
>NW_006921829.1:4874031-4889145 GCF_000298275.1 Orycteropus afer afer | reverse complement strand
GGAAGATGGGGCAATCTACTTCCATAGCGATACTGCCTCGGAAACCCAAGGAGGGGTCGCTATGAGTCAGGTCTGACTCGATGGCACATAACAACAACAACAACAGTGGATAAAAAGAAAACCTATTTCTTTCCATTTTTATTTCCTTGATTAGTAAAAGTTAAGCATCTTCTTTTATATTAACTGACCACTAGTATTTATTCTTCTGTGAAATGTCTGCTCTTGTCCACTGCATATTTTTTTTCCTATTGTTTGTTATTTTATTGGCTTAGAGTTACTCTTTATGCATTCTGGATTTGAATTACTTTGATTTTACATATTTCACATCCTTTGACATTTTTCTTTTTTCTTTATTTTTGTGTCTTATTATGTAATCAAATCTGTCAGTCCATTCCTTTATGGCTTAATGTTTTCATATTAGATTTTAAAATTTAGCCCTTAAATGAATACTTTTGTGAATGTGTAGTAGGGAAATTTTCCTTTTTTTCTGGATCAAAGTTCCTTTCCAGACACACCTGTGTCTTGCATAGTTCTTTCTCCATGACACCTTGAATTTATGAATCCTCAGGAAGTTTGTAGAGAAAATCTCCTGAAATTGTATGCAGAATTTTGTCTGATGTGTTTAGGTGCATTTTTCTCTGTGGCAAGAGCTCTTGGTTTTCATCAGGTTCTCAAAAGGATACATGGTCCAATAGGGGTTAAGAAGCACTGTGTTACATTTTCTCCTCTACCATCCATTGGGAAGTCCCAGAGAGGCAGCCTTTTTATACCTCCTTCCAAAGTCTCCCTTCATTTCTTCAACTTTTTCTTTTTAACTTAATATCAGTACCATTTTGCAATTAATTCGTTCAACAAGTGTTGAGCACCTACTACATTAGGCATGGTATCAAGCTATGGAGTTTCAAAGTTCACTAAGATATGGAAGCTACCCTCAAGTGGCTAGTGTAGCCAGTATATAACAAAACATATTAGAAGACAGTGTGGTAAATGTTATGCAAATGGCATGCACAGAGTTCTGTAAAAGTTTATAGGAGAGAGCAAGTCAGAGTTTTCTTTTTGGAGATGAGGGCAAGGGTCATTTCAGAAAGATTATTCTGGCATCAGTGAGGAGAACAAAGTGCAGGGGGAAAGCTGAAAAGAGAGGCCAGTTAGGAGGCTGTTGGAGAAGCATAGGGGAGAATTGTGAGAGAATGGCTGAAGCCAATCAATGGTGAGGGAATGGGTGCGAGGGATTCAGGACATACTGAGAAGGTAATAGACTGAAATCATTTGTTGCATTACTGAATATGGGTGTGATGGTTATGTTTGTATGTCAACTTGGCTAGGCCTGGTTGAGTGGCTGGGCAGCTGGATGTAGTATTCCCCATGATGAGACTGGTAATCAACTCCATGGTAGAATCTACTGGAAGCAGCTGCCTTTGGGATGTGGTCTGCTTCCTGTATATAAGCAGAAGCTTTGAGAATGGTCTCTAGCCTATGGCACGCTTGGACCCTGCATGTAGCCGTGTCGTTGCTCAGCAGCCTGCCATACTCTGCCGACCATGGGATTTACAATGGACTTAAGCTAATGGCCTGTCATGTGGTCTGGTAACATCGGGACTGTGCCTTTTTACTTGTCACCTTGGGGCTTCCAGCCTCAGCAGCCAGCAGCTGTTTGAGTGAAAAAATGTCTCTAGCTCCAGTGGGCGGAGAGCAGGAGTCAGAGCTAGACCCCAAGGTTGAGGGGCTTTCACCCAGCCCCTAGAGCCTGGCACTTTGAACTCAGATGTAAAACCTCCAAATTGTAAGAATAAACTCTGTTTATTAAGGCCATCCCATGTGTGGTATATTTCTCATCAGAGCGGCACTAGATAACCAGAACAATGGGGATTTGTGGGAATTTAGAACCCAGGAACAATGATCAGCTTTCTGTTTTGAGTGACTGCTTTGTTGGTAGCGTCATTGCTAAAATAGGAAATACAGACTAAGTTTTGAGAGAAAAGTTGACTTTAGTTTTGCACATTTGCAATACTGCATTTTCATATATAGGCAGAAATTGATGTGATCACCCTGAGAGAGCAATATTTGGGGAATACCAATGTTTTAGGGGCTTATAGATAAAGGGAAAAGGTAAAATGTTGAGAAAAACAGATATAAGAACAATCAAGAGACAGTTGTTGTTGTTGTTGTTATTTGCCGTCGAGTTGGACCCGACTCATAGCGACCCCTCCTTGGGTTTCCGAGGCAGTATCACTACGGAAGTAGGATTGCCCAACCTTCCTTCCGAGGAGTGGCTGGTGGGTTTGAACCGCCAGCCTTCTGGTTAGCAGTCAAGTGCTTTAGGCACTATGCTACCAGAGTTCCCTATAGATAAAGGGAAAAGGTAAAATGTTGAGAAAAACAGATATGAGAACAATCAAGAGACAGTAGTATCACAAAAGACATGGGAAGACATGGGAAAAAGGATGGAGTGATCAGCAGGGTGAAATGCTGCAGAGAGATTAGTAAGATAAAGACAGAAAATTGTCCCCTGATTAGGTGGTCTGGGGATCATTGGTGAGCCCCTCAAAAGCAATTTCAGGGGAGGAATGGGACTGGAAGCTAGTGGGAAATCAGATGTGATAGTGAATAATGGGATTGGAAGAGTGAAGGGAAGGTGAAGTCATTAAGACAGTGCATGCAGACAAGTCTTGCACAAAGCTTTTCCGTGAAGCTCATGGTAACTAGAGAAGAAAAATTGCTATTCTTTCCTCAAGTTGTTAGGTGCTGTTGTGTCAGTTTCGACTCATAGTGACATTGTGTATAACAGAACAAAACACTGCCCAGTCCTGCACAATCATCAGAATCATTGCCATGCTTGAGCCTATCACCACAGCTACTGTGTCAATCCGTCTTGTTGAGGATCTTCCCTTTTTTCGATGAGTCTCTACTTTACTTACATGATATCCTTCTCCAGAGACCGGTCCCTTCTGACAACATGACCAAAGTATAAGAGACGAAGCCTGGCCATGCTCATGCTCACTTCTAAGGAGCATTCTGGCTGTACTTTCTGTAAGACGGCTTTGTTCATTCTTCTAGAAGTCCATGGTACATTCAATATTGTTCACCAACACCACAGTTCAAATGCATTAATTCTTCTTTGGTCTTCCTTACTCATTGTCCAGCTCTCACATGCATATGAGGCTATTGAAAATACCATCTCTGGGTCAGCACATATTAGTCTTCAAAGTGTTATCATTGCTCTTAAACACTTTAAAGATGTCTTTTGCAAGCAGATTTGCTTAATGCAGTAGTACATTGTTTGCTTCTTCCATGGGTATTGATTGTGGATCCAAGGAAAATGAAATTCTTGACAACTTCAATCTTATCTCCTTTTCTCATGATATTACTTATTGGACCAGTTGTGAAGATTTTCATTTTTGTTATAATGAAGTGTAATCCATACTGAAGGCTATAGTCTTTGATGTTCATCAGTAACTTCTTCATGTCATCTTCACTTTCAGCAAGGAAAGTTGTGTCAACTGCATATTGCAGGTTGCTAATGAGTCCTCCTCTGGTCCTGATGCTGCTTTCTTCTTCATATAGTCCAGTTTGTCGGATTATTTGCTCAGCATATAGATTGATTAAGCATGGTAAAAGGATACAATCCTGATACATACCTTTCCTGATTTTAACCCAAACCCCTTGTTTTGTTTGAACCACTACCTCCTGATCTATGGACAGGTTCCTCATGAGCACAATTAAGTGTTTTGGAATTCCCATCTTTTACAATGTTATCCATAATTTGATATGATCCACACAGTCAAATGCCTTTGTATATTCAATAAAACTTATAGGTAAACATCTTTCTGGTATTCTTTGGTTTTAGCCAATATCCATCTCACATAGCGATTATATCCATGCCCTCTTCTAAATCCATCTTGAATTTGTGGCAGTTCCCTGTCAATGTATTGTTGCAACCATGTTCGAATGACCTTCAGCAAAATTTTACTTACATGTGTGTTAATGATATTGTTTGATAATTTCCACTTCTGTTGGATCACCTTTCTTTGGAATGGATACAAATATGAATTTCTTCCAGCTGGTTGGCTGGTAGCTGTCTTCCAAGTTTCTTAGCCTAAATGAGTGAATGCTTCCAGTGCTGCACCCACTTGTTGAAACATTTCAATGGATATTCTGTTAATTCCTGAAGCCTTGTTATTCACCAATCACTTCAGTGCAGCTTGGACTTCTTCAGCACTATTGGTTCTTGATCATATAATACCTCCTGAAATTGTTGAATGTCAACATATTCTTTTTAGTGCAGTGACTCTGTGTATTCTTTCCATCTTCTTTTGATGCTTCCTGTATTGTTCAATATTTTGCCCATAGAATCCTTCAGTATTGCAAACTGAGGCTTGATTTTTTCCTTCGGTTTTTCACCTTGAGAAATGCCAACCTTGTTCTTCTTCTTTTATTCTCCAACTGCAAGTCTTTGCACATTTCATTATAATACTTTACTTTGTCATCTCGAACTGTCCTTTGAAATCTTCTTTTCAACTCTTTTACTTCATCATTTCTTCCACTTGCTGTAGGTACTCTCTGTTCAAGAGCAAGTTTCAGAGTCTCTTCTGACATCCATTTTGGTCTTTTCTGACTTTCTTGTCTTTTTAATAACCTTTTGCTTTCTTCATATATGATGTCCTTGATGTCATCCCATAACTCATCTGGTCTTCGGTCACTAGTGTTCAACGTATCATATCCATTCTTCAGATGGTCTCTAAATTCAGATAGAATTTCCTGAAGGTCTTATTTGGCTCTTCTGGACTTGTTTTAATTTTTTTCAGTTTCAACTTAATCTTGAATATGAGCAATTAATGATTTATCCACAGTCAGCCCCTGCTTTGTTATGACTGATGATACTGAGCTGTTCCATCATCTTTTTTCAGAAATGTAGTCAATTTGATTCCTGTGCATTCCATCTGGCAAGGTCCACGTATACAGTCACTGTTTATGTTGTTCAAAAAAAGTATTTTCAATGAAGAAGTTGTTGGTCATGCAAAATTCTATCATGCAATCTCCGAAGTCATTTCTATTACCAAGGCCATATTTTCCAACTACCGATGCTTCTTCTTTCTTTCCAACTTTCACATTCTAATCACCAGTAATTATCCATACATCTTGATTGCCTGTTTGGTCAATTTTAGACTGCAGAAGTTGGTCAAAAATCTTCCATTTCTTTATGTTTGGCTTTTGAAGTAGTGGACCCACATTGTAAAGTTATTAATGAAGGTCCATGATGTTAACCCTAGGGCTAATAAATTAAGTTATCCGCTAGGTATATTTTATTCTTTAAGGACTTGATAGCTGGGCTTGATAAAGATTTCCTTCAACTTATATTCAGGGTATTAAAACATATTTGACAATTGAGATGGCTTGGTCACCGACCAGTCAAAATCAAAGCTGTAATCAGCACACATGCTGGCTATGTTGGCTATGAACTGTGTTATGAGTTGATTTGTGTCCCTGAAAAGATATGCTCAAGTCATAACCCCTGGTACCTGTGAATGTGATCTTATTTGGAAATGGTGTTGTTGCAGATGAAATTAGTTCAGCTAACATGAGGTCATACTGCAGTAGGGGACCCTAATTCAATGTGACTGGTGTCCCTGTCAGAAGAAGAGACACAGAGAAGGAGACAGACCAGAGGAAGATGGCCATACTCAGAGGAAGACAAAGGCTGACATTGGAGTTATGCTTCCACAAGCCAAGGAACCAGGGGCTACCAGAAGCTGGAAGAGACAAGAAAGTATTTTCCCCTAGAGCCTTCAGAGGCATCATGGTCCTGTCACTACCCTGAATTTGGACTTCTGGCCTTCAGAAATGTGATACTAAATCTCTGTTGTTAAAAGCCACCCAGTTGATGGTACTTTGTTATCGTACCTCTAGGAAGCTAATACAAACTGGTAGGGCTATACCAATGAATATCAGCCCTGCTTCTATTACCCAGTAGTTATCTGGCTATGTATATACATGGATATATGTCTTGGAAATACCTTGATCAGAGGGACCAATTTTCATGATTGGATTAGTAGCGCTTGAAAAGGACCTTTTCATAGAAGCTATAACTACCATTGCAAAATGTTTACAAACTTTTCTGCTAAATTTTATTGAAGGCCATATTTGTAAGCAAGAGCCGTGAGGGCAAAATGGTAGAAAAGCAGAAATGTTGAAAAATTTTGCTTGTTTCCTCCTAAAAAACTAAGATTAACATAATGTGACGAGTTGTGGAGGAAGAACAAAATGAATGTAATACATTCTAAGTAAGAATTACAAGGGCAAGAAAGACTCTAGTTTCCAATGGTAGTTTCATTTTGAGGTGTAAGTTTAGCAGCAGAATGAACTTTTCCTACAACAGAGCAGAGGAAGGGTATATTTTCTGTTCCCTCTGAAGTTCCCTCATTGACCAGTGCTAGACTTAAAATTTAAGGTACTATGAACTAAAGTGCTCTAGTATGAGTGGTCTATGCTTTTACAATAGGGCAGAGGTATAGGGCATAAGCCAATAGCTTAAAGTAGATGGGCTTTATCATTTTAGCTTAAGACTCCTCCTCACTTATTTGTTGTTAAGTATACAATCTTACATTATCTCAAGAAATAATCTTTTCAAATGGAAGCTGAAGCACTTTTTTTCCCCCTCTGACAAATGCCATATAGATAAACCTTTCAGAATAATTGGCCTTCTTTCAAAGATTTTCATGTGGAATATTTATAGTGAAATGTAAGTCTGTCTGGTATATAAACACATTTAATTGTAGCTATTATACTCTCCTTTACAATTCCCAGTGATTGCTTAGAATGTCACGCCTCAATATACTTTCAAGAAAATTGTAATTTAAAAGTTGGTTTAAAAAAGAAGGAAGACAAAAAAAGAGTTCTGTAGTATGGATAAAGTGGTTAATGTTCTTTTGGTGGGTAGAGTCAATAATATTATCCTTCTAGAGTAAAGAAAAAGAAAAACTTTGTTTATTTACCTGTATTCAGTGTCTGTTGTCATTTGTTATTATGTTTTTCTAAATTCTTTTATTTCACTTGTGTGTTGGAGGGGTATTGACTAGATACAATAAATCAGAAACAGGCTGAATTGGTGCCATCTATTCAACAGGCCAGAAAAATATTCTTACCAAGAAAATATAAGAAAAGGACAAATATCTAGAACCAATATTTCATCTGTAGACATCATACTGTTACTTGACAATGCTTCAACCCTCTCTTTTGAAGTCACACCAATCTGGACAGGCTTGAAATATCAAGTTGTGGGCAACGATCACAAATAGTTTTGACCCTGGGCACTTATCAGGCAGAACCACTGTGATCTCAGTCCTTCTCTTCCTCTTCTGCTTCCAACCTCTCTTTCTTTCTTTGGCTTTGCCCTGGTTGATGAAGATGTTCTCTCCAAAGTCTCTCAAACTATCTCTGTGCTGCTGTTGCAAACACTGCTTTCTGTTTTGGGTCTTGGTGACCTTGATTGGAAGTTCATGCCCACCATTGTTCTCAGTGATGTTGTTGCTGTTAATTGTGGTTGAGTCTGCTCCTACTCATGCCGACCTCCTGTATAACAGATCAAAATGTCTGATTCTAAGCCATCTTCTTTATCGTTGGTATGTCTGATTCCATTGTTGCTAATATCATGCTATATCATCTCATGGAGGGTTTTCCTCATTTTTGTTGACCCTCTACTTTATTAAGCATGTCCTTTTCTAGTGATTGTTTTTTCCCACTAAGTGAGCCAAAGTCTCATCATTTTTGCTTCTAAGGAACATTCTGGTTGTATTTCTTCTGAGACTGAGTTGTTTGTTCTTCTGGCAGTCCAGAAGAATATTCCATATTCTTTCCCAACATCACAAATGCAATGCATCAACTTTTCTTCTGTCTTCCTTTTTTCATTGTCCAGCTTTCACAGGCATATGAAGTGATTGAAAAGTTCATGGTGACCTTGTAGTGCCTGTCTAATGATGTCTCTCACACTCTTTCTTCACTAGTCTTACAGTACTCTAGTAGATTATTTTTAGAGACTCTGCTATTGGTTGTCTTGGCCAGGAAACGTATAAATTCCTTAGGTACAAAAGACTTTTGAAGGTTCATTCTCCTCTGATGTTGCTCAGAAGATGATCATGAAAATGACATTCTATTTCTGAGGACCTTTTGAAACATTTAAAAAAGGAAAATATCTCCATAAATGTACTGATCTAATATTTCCTTAAATACCTAAAGTCTTAATTAAACCATTTCTTTAGCCCTTTTATAAAATAATTCTCTAGGGGTATCAGTAGCTCTCTTTATTTTCTGCAAATGATAATAAGGTCATGGAATTAGACTTTTTTGGAAGATTGCTCATATCCCTAGTCCTATCACAATCTCTCTCCTACCCTTACTTTTTACTTTGTATCACAAGTTTGTGTTAGGCAACCCTAGTTGTATACATTGCTTCTTCCTCTGCCTTTTCTAATTCAAGAGCATTTATTGAGTACTCCCATGGTGGTACAAGGTACTGTAAGGAATGATAAGTCTCTGCCTTCAGAATTCTTGTAGCATTGTTGCCTCTGTTGGGTCAGGCAGAGGCTAGAGTGAGGTCTCTAGGACATCAGAGGCCATATGTTTTGTCAGGTCAAGAGATCATAGAGACCTACAAGATTGAATGCAGGTGGTCAACATTTCAGAAGGAGGTAGTATAGTGTAACTTTTAAGAGCATGGACTTTAACGCCAGATAGATTTGGGTTCAACTTTTGACTCCACCACTCATTACCTGTGTGCCCTTATTCTACATTCTTAACCTCTTTGCACCTTAGTTTTCTCATCTGTGAAGTAAGATAATATAATGATGAAGCAGTCTCTGGGTGACACAAATTGTTAAGGACTCAATACTAGCTGAAAGATTGATGTTTGAACCCACCTAGAAGTGCTTCAGATGACAGGGCTGGTGATCTGCTTCCAAAAGGTCACAGTCTTGAAAATCCTATGGAGTGCAGTTCTACTATGCACATATGAGATTCACCCTGAGTCTGAGTTGACTCTGGCAACTAACAGCAGCAGCAACAATATAATGATGACGGCTGGCGGTTCAAACCCACCAGCCACACCTCGGAAGGAAGGTTGGGCAATCCTACTTCCGTAGTGATACTGCCTCGGGAACCCAAGGAGGGGTCGCTATGAGTCGGGTTTGACTCGACGGCACATAACAACAACAACAACAATCTATATAGACTTATCTTGAGAATCTAATGGAAAAAGAAAAGCTCTTACTACTGAGCCTGGAACAAAATAAGCACCTGATAAATGATAGCCTTCATATTAAGTGGGCTATTGGTATCATCTTGGAATCTGCTTGTCCCAAGAGGGCCCAAGGAGGCAGAAATAACTACACAGGTATTGACCACTCAGACTATACCAAGGGAGAGGAGCTTTTTTTCTCTTCTCAAAGTCACTGACCCGTGATGAAAAAGGATCATTTGAGGGCCTTGTAAAAAACTAATTTGCCTTTTTTCCCTTTAGGGAAATATAAAATATTGAGTTTACCTACTTTTAAGAACAAAGAATATGCACTTCACTCAATAAGTACCCTGAATAGATTTTTAGAACTTTAAGGGACCTCAGAGACCATCCAGTAGAATTTTTTTATCTAGTAGATAAGACAGCAGAGGACTAGAAATATAAACTGGCTTCTTCATAATTACAATCCTTGGCTATGACAGCCACAGAGTACACCTTTTACTTCTAAGTCTAATTCTTAAAATTTTCCCAGTGTACTATGTACCTGTTTGAGGAAGAGATAATAAAAGAAACTGGAAAAGGGAGGGAAAGGAAGGAGTAGAGATAAAGGGAGATAGAGAAATGTTGTTGTTGTTAGGTCCTCTTGAATTGGCTACAACTCATAGTAACCCTATGTTCAACAGAATGAAACATTACCTGGTCCTGCACCAGCCTCACAAACCTTGCTATACTTGAGCCCATTGTTGCAGCCACTGTGTCAATCCATTTTGTTGAGGGCCTTCTCCTTTTTTGCTGACCCTTCACTTTCCCAAGCATGATATCCTCCAGGGAGTGGTTCCTTCTGACAACATGACCAAAGTAGATGAGATGCAGTCTTGCCATTCTCGCTTCCAAGGAGCATTCTGGCTGCACTTCTTCCAGGACAGATTTGTTCATTTTTCTTGTAGTCTATAGTACTTTGAGTATTCTTCACCAGCACCACAACTCAAAAGCATCAACTCTTCTTTGGTCTTCCTTATTCATTGTCCAGCTTTTACATGCATGAGAGGTGATTGATTAGCATAATGGCTAAGGCACTTCTGCTAACCAGAAGGCTGGCAGTTCAAACCCACCAGCCACTCCCCAGAAGGAAGATGGGGCAATCTACTTCCGTAGTGATACTGCCTTGCAAACCCAAGGAGGGGTCGCTATGAGTCGGGGCTGACTCGATGGCACATAACAACAACAACGACAACAAGGTGATTGAAAATACCATGGCTTAGGTTAGGTGTATCTTAGTCTTCAAAGACACATCTTTGCTGTTCATCACTTGAAAGAGGTCTTTTGTAGCATTTGCCTAGGGCAATATATAATCTGATTTCTTGACTGCTGCTTCCATTGATGTTGATTGTAGAACCAAGTAATATAAAATCTTCAATCTTTTCTCCATTTATTATGGTGCTGCTTATTGGTCCAGTTGTGAACTTTTTCATTTCCTTTATGTTGAGGTGTAATCCACACTGCAGAGTGTAGTTTTTAATCTTCATCAGTGAATGCTTCAAAACATCTTCATTTTCAATTGTGTCATCTATATATTGCAAGTTATTAATGAGTCTTCTCCAATCCTGAGGACACATTCTTCTTCATATAGGCCAGCTTCTCGGATAATTTGCTTAGCATACAGATTAAATAAGTATGGTGAAAGGATACAACTCTGATGCACTCCCTTCCTGATTATAAACCATGCAATATCCCCTTGTTCCATTTGAACAACAGCCTCCTGGTGTATGTACAGATTCCTCATGAGTACAATGAAGTGTTCTGGAATTCCCATTCTTCTGTATCCATAATTTGTTATGATCCACACAGTTGAATGCTTTTGCATAGTCAATAAAAACACAAGTAAACATCTTTCTGGTGTTCTTTGATTTTAGCCAAGTTCCATCTGACATCAGCAATTATATCCCTTGTTCCATGTCCTCTTCTAAATGCATTTCTGGAAGTTCCTGGTCAACCCACTGCTTCAATTGTTTTTGAATTATCTTCAGCAAAGTTTTTCTTGCATGTGATATTAGTGATATTATTTCATAATTTCCACATTGTGTTGGATCACTTGTCTTTGGAATGAGTACAAATATGCATCTCTTCCAGTCCGTTGGCCAGGTAACCATCTTCCAAATTTCCTGGCATAGATGAGTAACTACTGGTGATTCTTCTTGTTTCCAACTTTTGCATTCCAATCACCAGTAATCAATACATCTTGATTGCATGTTTGGTCAATTTCAGACTGCAGAAGTTGGTAAAAATCTTCAATTTCTTCGTTTTTGGCTTTGATGTTTGGTGTGTGAATTTGAATAATAGTCATATTAAGTGGTCTTCTTTGTAGCCGTATAGATATTATCCTATCACTGACAGCATTGTACTTCAGATAGGTCTTTAAACATTCTTTTTGAAGATGAATGCCAAACCATTCCTCTTCAATTTGTCATTCCTGGCATAGTAGATCATATGACTGTCTGATTCAAAATGGCCAAAACCAGTCCATTCAGCTCACTAACGCCCAGGATATCAGTTTTTATGCATTCCATTTTTTGATAACTTCCAATATTCCTACATTCCTACATCACACATTCCATGTTCCAATTATTAATGGATATTTGCAGCTGTTTCTTCCCATTTTGAGTCATACCACATCAGCAAATGAAGGACCTATCCACGTTTTTCAAGTTGACTCTACTTTGAGGAAGCAGCAATTTCCCCATCATATTTTGAGTGCTTTCTGACCTGAGAGGCTTATGTTCTGGCCCTATATCAGACAATGTTTCTGGGCTATTCATAAAGTTTTCTAGTAATATATCAGACAGTATTTCACTGCTATTGATAAGGTTTTCCCTGGTCAATTATTTGAGAAGTGGATGGTCCCTTCCTTCTTCTGAGTGTGTTTTAGTCTGGAATTTTGACTGAAACCTGTCCACCATGGATAACTCTGCTGGTGTTTGAAAGACTGGTGGCATAGCTTCCAGTTTCATAGCAACACACGAGTCACCACAGTCCGACAAACTGACAGACAAGTAGTGGAGACATATATATATATGCACATAGATATAGTATTCAAATGGTATTCTATATAGATAGAGAGCAAGAATGAGAGTGAGAGCGAGAGCGAGAGAGAGAGATAGAGAGAGTGGGAGAGAGAGAGAATGAGAAAAGGAAGAAACAAGGTGATCATTACTGAGTCAATAAGGTTTTAGTGAATCCATGTTATGCCAAGCTAACTTAATTTCCTTTATTTTGATGAGGCTCTGTCATCCATTCAGACATTTAAATGACATTCATTCATACATTCATTCAGAATTACAGAACCTCATTGGTCAAGGAAATCAAGCTAGCTTGACTTGACAGATTTAATGAAACCCTGTTGGCTGTTTGTATTGACCACTTATTTTCTTCCTTTTCTTGTTGTCTTTTTACTTTTTTTTTCTTCTATAAGTGTTTTCCTCATTTTCTTGAATTATAGAAGAGTGTACTGGCAGAGTGGCAGTGGAAACGGTAGAAGGAGGGAGTTTCTTGCAATAATCTAGAGTAGCTGTTGGTGACTTGTACTAGGGGGGCAGTAATAGAGATGGCTCCAGAGGCTGAATATGTATTATATTTCAGAGGTAGAGACAGAAGGATGTATTGTTTAATAGGATGTTAGGAAGTAAATGAGTAAAAGAGTAAAGGGTGATTCAAAAGTTTTTGACTTGAGTAGTTAGATGTGATTCCTCTTCCTGAGAGGAGGAAGGCTTTGCACATGCTATTTTTGATCCTTCACCATACTTATTCAATCTATATGCTAAATATATTATTTGAGAAGCTGGACTCTATGAAGACAAACACAGCATTAGCATAGGAGGAAGACTCATTAACAATCTGTGATATGCAGATGACACAACCTTGCTTGCTGAAAGCAAAGAAGACTTGAAGCACTTACTGATAAAAATCAAAGACTACAGCCTTCAGTATGGATTACAAATCAAAATAAAGAAAAAAAAAAAAAATCCTCCCAACTGGCCCAAGAAGGAAATTTATGATAATCAGAGAAAAGATTCAAGTTGTCAAGGATTTAATTTTACTTTGATCCACAGTCAACACCCATGGAAACAGCTGTCAGGACATCAAGCAATGTATTGCATTGGGGAAGTCTGCTGCAAAACCAAAAAAACAAAAACAAACAAAAAAACAAAAAACAAACCAGAATCACTGCCATCAAGTTGAGTCTGACTCATAGTGACACCCATTGGGTTTCCAAGGTGGTAAATCTTTACAGAAGTAGACTGCCCCATCTTCCTTCCATGGAGCAATTAGCAGGTTTGAACTGCCAATCCTCTGATTAGCAGTCAAATGCCTTAGGCACCAAGCCACCAGAGGTCCTGCTGCAAAAGACCCCTTTAAAGTGTGAAAATGCAAAGCTGTCACTTTGACAACTAAGGTGCACCTGACCCAAGTGTATCTACCTAATGTAAATGTTCAGCTCATATGTCTGTCTTTTGTTTGGCTGGAGGCCATCAGAGTGGGTTCAATTCCAGACCTGAAGGGCAGCTAGGGGCCATAGTCTCAGGGGTTCGATCAGGCCCTATCAGACCAGCAAACCTGGTTCCTCCCCACCCCCTTTCTTTTTTAATGACTTTGAGTTTTGTTCTACACTGTTCTCCCACTCTATCCAGGATCTCCTACATAGATCTCCCTCTGAGTGGTTGACAGCAGTAGCTGGGCACCATCTAGTTCTTTTGGTCTCATAGTCATATAGGCTGAGGATTGTATGGTGTACCTGTCCCTTGGACTGGTTATTTCCATGCATCTTTGTTTTTTTTCATTCTTCTTTGCTCTGGATGAGGAGAGACCCATTGTTGCATCGAGATGGCAGCTTGAAAGCTTTTAAGATCCCAGTCACTACTCACCAAAGTAGGATGTGGAACAGTGTTTTTGTGTAGTATGTTATGCCAATTGAACTTGCTGTCCCCTGTGATCATGGTCCTGAGCCCACAGGTGCAACTACTTGCTCCTTCTGGGTAGCTGGCTATGGCCAAGAAGTGACTACAACCTTGCCCCTTGTCAGCTTCACTATATATGTGGAAATTCTTACAGAACATACCAATACATTTGTAGAAACATTGTCTGCCAACCCTATACATGGTCATGGGCACACTCCCCCTTGCATAGACATACCTCATCTTTCAACCTGTCCACCCATCTGTCCACCTGTAGACCAATACTTTGCCATCACTGAAAACGCAGTAGTCTATGTACAAAAGGATTCATTTTTGTTGTTTGTACCTCTCATGCACCTCTCTATGTCTTCCTCTTCATCAATAACACTGTGCTGATCACTCACATTTGGTACATTGCCCTTCTCTTCACCTGAATCAATATTTGTCTCTACCTATCTAGCAGTGTTTCCTCCCCTTCCCTCCCACCCCTGGTAACCAACAAAGAAAATTTCCTTCCATATATAAAGCTTTCCTTGACTTTTTACAATAACAGACTAATACAATATTTGTCCTGTGATTGACTTATTTCACTCAGCATAATGGTCTCCAAGTTCATCCGTGCTATGCAGTGTTTTGCAGATTCTAAGTTATTCTTTAGGGTTGCATAGTATTCCACTGAGTGTATGTACCATACAATGATCTGTAATCCATACTGAAGGCTGTAGTCTTTGATTTTTATCAGTAAGTGCTTCAAGTCTTCTTTGCTTTCAGAAAGCAAGGTTGTGTCATCTGCATATCACCGATTGTTAATGAGTCTTCCTCCTATGCTAATGCTGTGTTTGTCTTCATAGAGTCCAGCTTCTCAAATAATATATTTAGCATATAGATTGAATAAGTATGGTGAAGGATCAAAAATAGCATGTGCAATCAATTGAT
>NW_006921829.1:4854925-4860239 GCF_000298275.1 Orycteropus afer afer | reverse complement strand
CCTGTTCAACTTTTCCACATCAGTCTGTGTTAGTTTAGGTAAGTGCAGATGTATATGTTTTGAGCAGCCAATCCATTGAAAGAGAGTTTCCCTAGGGGTGTGGCCGACTTCCAATATATTTATGGATGTCCTGGGAGAAGAGACCCTCTTCTGTGGATTGGGATCCTGTTGTGCTGCCTACAACTGTCTGTGTATGAACAATCCACCATTCACCCTGGAGATCTTGGTCTCATCATTTGTTGGAGTCAACAGCCGGTATACTGTCTGCCAACTTTGAGCTAGTCAGTCCCTGCACCTGCATGAGTTGGGAAAAGCCTCTAGCTTGACATTTGATCCAAGAACTTGGGAGCCATTTTCCCAAGATAAATTTCTCTTTCTCTATATGTACATATAAGCTTTACTGCTTCTCTAGAGAGCCCAGTCTAACACGTCTTGAACCAAGTTCTGAACACAGTAACATATATTTGGATTAATTCAATAAGTATGGAAAAAGCCCATTACCATTGAGTTGATTTTGACTCACAGTGAGCCTATAGGCTAGAGTCGAACTGTCTTATAAGCTTTTAAAAATTGTAATATTTATGAAAGCAGACTATCACATCTTTCTCCCACAGAGTGACTGGTGGCTCAAGCTGCCAATGTTTTGGTTAGCAGCCAAATGCTTAACCACTGTGCCACCAGGGATCCTTCAATAAATATAGAAGTATATAAAATTAGAGCTGGGAGGAAATTAGATATGACCTAGCTTAGATAGACAGATAACTGCCACTGAGTTGACTCTGATTCATGGCAACCTTATGTACAACAGAATGAAACATTGATCTGTCTTGTATCATCCTCACGATTGCTAGCATGTGGAGTCCGTTGTTGTGGCTATTGTGCCAATCCCTTACCTTTTCACACCCTCACTGGTCCTCTACTTCACCAAACATGATGTCCTCCTCCAGTGATTGATTCCTTCTGATGAAGTGTCCACAGCAAGCAAGTCAGACAGTGTTCTGTTGTGATGAATAAGGTTTTCATTAGCTAATGTTTGGAAATTGATCACCATGCTTTTCTTTCTAGTCTGTGTTAGTCTGGAAGCTCCAGTGAAACCATAGCTATTTGAGATACTGGTGTCATAGTTTCCAGCATCACAGCACACACAAACCACCATCATATGACAAAATGAAAGATGGGTGGTGGTTACTTAGTAATCTCATCTAATTTCCCTCCTTTTAAAATGAGAAAACAGGGATCTAAAGAGGTGAGCAACATGGGCAAGTTCATACACTTAACTGATAACATAGGTAGGGTGAGAACCCACGCGCCAGATTCCCAGACCTTTGTTCTTCACCTAATACATGTAAGAAGTGACCGTGTTTTCTTTTGCACTGGCATTGGATCTCTAACATGAAGCAGAGAGAGGAGCTTATTTTTATTCTCTTCCATTCTTTAGATAAGTGCTTCTTTCAAAACAAAACTCAAATTCACTGCTGTTGAGTCGATTCCGACTCATAGCAACCCCTCCTTGGGTTTCTGAAGGCAGTATCTCTATGGAAGTAGATTGCCCAGTCTTCCTTCCAAGGAGTGGCTGGTGGGTTTGAACAACCAGCCTTTTGGTTCTGCCAGCTTTCTGGTTAGCAGTCAAATGTCTTTGGCACTATGCTACCAGAGCTCCCCAGTGCTTCTCTAGATCTTGTTAAAATGGAGATTCTAATTCAGAAGTTCTGGGGTGGGGCTAAGACTCTGCTTCTTTTGTTCTTGAATAGGTTCAAATTCATGGCAATGCCATATATACAATGTATAACTGCTCCATAGTTTGTCAAGGCTGGAACCTTTTGGAAGCAAATTGCCTGGCTTGTCTCCCAAGCCCCCTCTTGGTGGGCTCAACCTGCCAATCTTTTTGGGGTACTAGTCAGAACTTGGGAGATTTGGTAGCGTAGTGCCTAAGGCACTTAACTGCTAATCAGAAGGCTGGAGGTCCAAACCCACCAGTCACTCCTCAGAAGGAAGATGGAGCAATCTACTTCTGTTGATACTGCCTTGGAAACCCAAGGAGTCGCTATGAGTTGGGTCCGACTCGATGGCACATAACAACAACAACAAGAAGTCAGCACTTAATCATTTGCACCACCCTGGGACTCCTATCAAGCTTCTCCAAAAAAAAAAAAAAAAAACAACACCAAAAAACCCCAAATTCACTGCCATTGAGTTGCTTCCGACTCATAACAACTCTGCCTTAGGTTTCTGAGGTGGTATCTTTAAGGAAGTATATTACTCAGTCTTCCTTCCAAGGATCAAGCTCCTAGGTGTTATTAATGCTACTAGTCCAGAGACCACACTTTGAGTAGGAAGAATCTAGAGGAAGGGTTGGCAAACTGGCCTGTGACTAAATCCAGCCTGCTGCCTGTTTTTGTAAATAAAGTTTTATTGGAACAAGCCACATCTGTTGGTTTATATATCATCTGTGGTATTTTTGTGCTATGATGGCAGAGTCCAGTAGTTGTAACAGAGAACATTTGACCCTTTATTTGTAACTCTCTACTCTGACAGTAAAAAACCTGGTTTCTATTCTCAATGTATTTAATTATTATAATCAATCACCACCAAAGCATATCCTGCACAGATGCTCTCTTAACTCTCCTTGGTCTTTTACACTTTGTGCTGAGCTCTATCTATCATTTTTATTATCTCCATTTAAAAGGGAGAAAAATCCAGTCCTGTTTATTTATTTTAAATTCAGAGACTATATATTTCATTTCCTCAATTTTTAATATTTTTTAAATTGTGATTTTGGTGAAAGTTTCAGAGCAAATTCATTTTCCATATGACAGTTCATACACATTTTGTTCATGACATTGATTACAATCCCCATAATGTAACAATTCTCTTCCCACTTCATTCCTTTGGTTACCTTTTCCCTGTGTCCTTTCCTATGCATTCCTGCCCTCTGTGTTATCTGCCCAGTACAAATCCTGCTCTTCTGATCTCCCATGATTGATTGTTCTAAGGAGTGTACATACTTGGTGTAAATGTTCACCTTATATGCCTGTCTATTGTTTGGCTGGAAGTCACAAGAGTGAGCCCATTTCCAGGCCTGAAGCATGACGAGGGGCCATAATCTTGGGGGTTTCACCAGTCTTTATCAGACCAGTTGTTGTTGTTGTTGTTATGTGCCGTTGAGTCAGACCTGACTCATAGCGACCCCTCCTTGGGTTTCCGAGGCAGTATCACTACGGAAGTAGATTGCCCAACCTTCCTTCCGAGGAGTGGCTAGTGGGTTTGAAACACCAGCCTCCTGGTTAGCAGTCAAGTGCCTTAGGCACTATGCTACCAGAGCTCCCATCAGACCAGTAAGCCTGGTCTTTTTTATTATTTTGAGTTTTGTTCTACAATTTTCTCTCACTCTATCCAGGATCTCCTGCATAAGGGATCTCCTGACTCTTTTTCTTTTTCTTTATCTCCCATGTACCTCTCTATGTCTTTCTCTTCCTCAATGCCACCATGTTGGTCACTTACATTTGGTACATGCCCTTCCCTTCACCCAAATCAATACTTGTCTCTACCTATCTAGCAGTTTTCCTGATCCCTTTCTAAGTGGTTGACAGTGGTGGGCAGGCACTATCTAGTTCTTCTGGGTTCAGGGCCATATAGGCTGAGGTTCTCATGGTCTGCTAGTCCCTTGGACTAATTGTTTTCATGCATCTTTGGTTTTCTTCATTCTTCTTTACTCCGGATGAGGAAAGATCAATTGTTGCATATATATGGCTGCTTGCAAACCTCAGTTGCTACTTACCAAAGTAGGATGTAGAACATTGTGTTTGTGTAGTGTGGTATGCTACTTGAGCTTGATGTCCTCTGTAAGCATGGTCCCAGGCCCACAGGCCCAACAATTCCTTCCCTCAGGGTGGTTGGCTGTAGCTAGGAAGTTATCATAACTTTTCCCCCTGTTGGCTCTATTATATAAATGGACATTCCCAAATTTCCCAAATTTCTGATTGCTTCTTTTCAATATCTACCAATTCTTGTTTCACTTCTTATCTGTTTTTGTTTAATAATTTCCTATTCTTTTTAAATGGAGATTGTGCTGCATTGATATCTTTTTTTGCAGATAC
Source organism: Orycteropus afer afer (assembly GCF_000298275.1). Classification (NCBI taxonomy): domain Eukaryota; kingdom Metazoa; phylum Chordata; class Mammalia; order Tubulidentata; family Orycteropodidae; genus Orycteropus; species Orycteropus afer. Next base: position 4,856,142 of record NW_006921829.1, on the reverse strand, counting down.
TCAGTATTTCCATTTTAAAGTCTTTGTCAGGCTGTTCTAGAAAATTAATTTCATTCAGAGTAAATGTATGATTGTTGATTTAGTTGGCTTTTGTTTCCTAGCAACAAAAAATTTTGATTTTTGGAATTTTTGTTTGTCAGTAATTTTAGATAAGATTTTTTGTTTGCTTTTTGCTTCTCTCTTTCTCTCCCATCTCTCTCATTCTTTCCTGTCCAATATTGTGGCAATTCCCTCCATACAGTCCTTTAGAAAGCCCCAATCTGTAATTAGGCTTTCACTTGCTGGTTGGGGTTTCTGCCCTATGGTGATGATGGAGTACAAATTTATGGCAAGTGAATAGCTTAGCTTAGTTCCTGTTGGCAAGGCTGTGTGTTATATCTTTCTCTTTCCCTGTGTTTTAAAGCTACAACTTGGACATTCTCAATGGGAGCAATATTACCTCTGGTAGGGTCAAAACTGGTTCATGGGAGGTAGAAAATCTTGGATATTATAATGGATTATGGCCCTTCAAAGCTCTATCCAAAAGATGTTATTCCTTGGTGTTTAATTTCTCCTGTTAGGGAGAGTTTAAGTTAAATTTTACTTTTCATCTTATGGTGGTGACAGTGAAAAAAAACACAAAAGCTAAACCAAACCAAACCAAACCAGAAACCAGTTGAGAAGCACTGCTATATCTCTAGGCAGAAGTCAACTATGTTTTGTTCAACTGGTGACTCATCATCTACAGAGCCTTTAAACTCCTTAACTCCTGGAGAGCTGAGCTCCTGACCACCATGGCCTGCCTTTGAACTTGGAATCTGGCTCATACCTTCAGCCAGGCTCAGTTTTGCATTTATGTTCCCTGGAAATGTTTATATTGTTTCTGAAACTGTATTATTATTATTACTGTTTTATTGAATATTGCTATATAGTTGGATCAGAAAGGGGTAATGAGAGCATGAAATTATTGCACCATATTGACTTGAAGTCAATGTTTGTTATTCAAATCAAAAGTCAAGTTACAAAAACAAAATTATTTACCAAACTACTACTGTTTTAATGGGAGCTCTGGTAGCATAGTGGCTAAAGCACTTGACTGCTAACCAGAAGGCTGGCGGTTCAAACCCACCAGCCACTCCTCCGAAGGAAGGTTGGGCAATCCTACTTCCGTAGTGATACTGCCTCGGAAACCCAAGGAGGGGTCGCTATGAGTCGGGTTTGACTCGACGGCACATAAC
>NW_006921829.1:4854173-4854805 GCF_000298275.1 Orycteropus afer afer | reverse complement strand
CTCAATATATAATATAGAATCTCCAACTGTTAGGTGTCAATTACATTCAATTTTCTGTGCTTTCTTTGTTAGCTTAGTATTTTTGAGGTGGCTGAATAATGTAGATTCTTTTTAGCAGTGCCATTTTCTCTGATTGGTTCTGGCTTTTGATGAATCATTGTTCTATTGCTGGAAATTTATGGCTAAATCTCTCTTGGGAATCATTTAATGCATCCATAATCTGCACTTTGGCAACATTTGCAGTTTTACTGTAGAAGCCCTTCTTCATTGTTTTAATCAGTGTGACATTTCAACCATTCACATTTCATATGGCACTGTGGCATAGTGATTAAGAGGACAGATTCTAGTGTCATATTGCCCTGGGTTTAGGACCCAACTCTACCATTTACTGGCTATCTGACCTTGGAAAAATTATTGCCCTCTCTATGCCTCAGTTTCCTCATTTGTAAAATGAGGTTGATGGTAATAATGATAGTTCCTACCTCATAAAATTATCCTGAGGATTAGATACATTAATACATATAAAATTCTTAGAATTGTGTCTGACATATGAGAAATACTCAGTAAGTGTTAACTATTGTCTTTTCTCTCATATTTTCCATTCTCTTGTTTATATTCTTTTCTTTTTTTAT
>NW_006921829.1:4845179-4853578 GCF_000298275.1 Orycteropus afer afer | reverse complement strand
TGAGGAGAGACCCATCATTGCATGTAGATGGCAGCTTGCTAGCTTTTAATCTCTTATTTATATTCTTGTGAGAAAGTTCTTTGACTCTATCTTCCAAACTTTATATACAACTTTAAATTATGGCTATTATATTTTTAGTTTCCAGGACCTTTTCTTTAATTTTTGACTTGAAAGACCAAACCACACTCATTGCCATTGAGTCAATTCTGACTCATAATGACCCCATTGGGTTTCTAAGGCTGTAAATCTTTACAGAAGGAGACTGACTCATCTTTCTTCTGTTGAGTAGCTGGTGGGTTGGAACTGCTGAACTTTTGGTTAGCACCTGAATGCTTTTAACCACTCCATGGGCTGCGGAGTCCAGTGCACTATCTGCTGTTGGATCTTTTTCTACCACTGACATGGCTCATTTTAAGCCTAGTGAGATGGCAAAACTGACATTAGGGTTCCATGCACAGTATTTGCAGGGTCTCACCCCTACAAGCATGCCATGTACCTTATTTACATTATTAGCAACATTTCCAATCCCCTTGGTGGGCCAAAATTACATCATATTTGCATAGTCCCACCCAGTCATGTGGTGGGAGTTACAAAGACTATGGCTAGAAGAGCCATATTAAGTAATTCAGCATGGCACCCATCATATTAAGAGCAAGACACTAGAAACCTAATTGGAACTCCTGCAGGCTTGGGTAAATCTTATTGAATGATGAGCTTTACATCTGGATCACTATGCCAGGACACCCATTTGATGGGTGTCAGGAGCAAGAATTCTTTTGGTTGGTAATTACCAAAAGGGCAGGGAGGCCACATCTTCTGACCTTCTTAACCCTGCAAGAGGAAGACAGAATCACCATCAGTAGTCCAGGGCTTATTCCTGCAGGGCCAGACATGCTGCCTCCCTCCAGCCTTTTCACCAACCCTGACACCAACTATTCCTCCCGCAGCACCTACCATCTCTCTGCTGGGTTCAATATTTCACTGCAGTGGCCACCCGAACTCACAGATTATGGGGTTTATTAGGGAAGCAACAGGCTACAATGCAAGTTCAGGAACATGCTTAGTTTCTCTCAGCTCGTTGTCTCTCAGCCAACAGTCTCTCTCCCAGCAGTGCGTGTGTCTCTCTCAGTGGTGCATGTCTCTCATGTACCTCTGTCAGCAATGTGTGTCTCTCATGTCTCTCAGCTGGCAGTGAGAAATTCCTCCTGCCTCTTCTAGGGCTCCTTTTGAGCCTGGCAGAGTGACCAAACCAACCAATCCCAACATCAGAATTCTATGGAGCTGAGAGGGAGCGAAGTTCCCAGAAGATTACTTTGTGCTGCTCTGACAGAAACACACCAGGTGGAGAACTTTAATAACCAGGAGCTATTCAGTTGCTCACAGCAAATTCCACCAGAGAGTTTACAAAGACTTATGGCTAGAAAAGCCACACTATGTAATTTACTATACTGCAGTACTTTAGAGAAGACTTGTGATAGGCACCTCCCTAAAGATCTCTCTCTATAACTGTCCCTAGTGTGACTATGTTATGTTAGGTTACATGATAAAAGGGAATTAAGGTAGCAGCAGATAGAATTAAGATTGCTAACCAGCTGACCTTAAAATAGAGAGATTATTCTGGATTATCTGGGTAAACCCAGAATATTACAATGATCCTTAAAAGTGGAAGGACCATTGTATGACCTCATTTACATAAAAAAAGACAAGAACAGGCAAATATATAGAGACCAAAGTTTTTTAGTGGTTACCAGGAGTGGGAGGGAAGGGGAAGGGAGGAATTATTGCTTATGAAATATTGTGTTTTGGTTTATGGTGATGGAAAAATCACATTGTGTAAAGATAGGGTTGCACAGCCAATTATTATAAGTGCTCTCAAAAAGTTGTACACCTGTATAAAGTTGAATTGGCAACAGTTGTATGATAGACATATTTACAACAATGTAAAAAAAAAAAAAAAGAGTAGCTGTTGAGGCAGCTATGTTCAACCAAACACCCCATGGGATTTGTTAAGGCCATGGTTTCATGGGAAAGCCCAGTTAATTGGCCTAATAGTGTGTTTAGTACTTCTGTTTTACCTCTTTTTCACATCATGGTGCCTGTGGTGGTCTTAAAAAGCTTGCAAGCAGCCATCCAGCGTACATCAGTTGGTTTCTATTTGCCTGGAGAAACAGAGGAAGAAGGAGAATCAGGAACAGGAGGAGGAAATGGAATCTGTGGCTAATTGCCTCCATAAACAACTGCCCCCTTTGCCATGAGACAAGAAGAACTGGATGATGCCCAGCTACCATCACTGTACATTTTGATCAAAGATTCTATAGAAGAATTCTGATCAAAAAGGGGAAAATGGAAAACAGAATTTTAAAATTCTCATGGGATTTAGTCTTTCTGAAACCATAGAGGCTGGATGTATGCCCTGAAAAAATACTTAAACCAAGAATATTCCCTAAAGCTTTCTTTAAACCAAATAATTTAGCTTAGTTAGTAAAGAATGTCTGCCTTGAGGATTATGCTCTTTAAGAACTTCTATATGGGATCAAATTGAAAACAGCAACTTGGAAGGTTAGATAGGAACCTTAGAGGGCAGTGAGTTTATGCTATTTGTAGAAGAACAATTCGGAAAAGGAGAGTGAGAATAACTTGAAGAATGTAATCAATGTCACTGAACTGTACATGTGGAAGCTGTTGAATTGGTGTTTATTTTGTTGTGTATATTCTTAATAACAACAAGTAAACTAGAAATGAAAAAAGGGGAAGAGGAATGTAGAAGAGAGAACCAGAAAAATGACAGCATGAAAATGATTCACTAACACCTGGCTGGATTTGAACATGGTAGTAGAGGACAAGAGCTAAAGAATGTGGGTAGCCTCTTGAAGCTGGAAAGGGCGAGGAAACAAACTCTCCCTTAAAACTTCCAGAAAGGAACAGAGTGCTACTGACACCTTCACTTTTGCCTAGCTGAGACCCATTTCAGACTTTGGATCTACAGAACTATAAGATAATTTTTTTTTAAAAAAATTGTGATTTGGGTGAAAGTTTACAGAGCAAATTGGTTTTCCATTCAACATGTCATACACATTTTGTGTTGTGACATTCATTGCAATCCCCATGATGTAACAGCACCCTTCCCACTTCTTCCCTGTTTTTACCGTATCCCTTTGTCTTTCTTTCCTATTCCTTTTTGTTTTCTTAGCTTTATCCCTGGGTAAGTGTTGCCTTTTGATTTCGTATAGTTGATTGTTCTAACAAGTGTGTACATTTCTGATGTTATTGCTCACTTTATAGGCCTATTTATCATTTGGTTGAAAGTTGAGCCATGGGTGGTAAGTTCATTTCCAGACTTGTAGGGAGTCATGGATTCCAGTAGTCTCTATCAGAGCAGTAAGCCTGATCTGTTTCATAATTTTGCATGTTTTTCCACGTTTCACCCACTCTACCTGGGACCTCCTATTGTGATTCCTTTCAGAATGGGCAGCAGTGGTAGCTGGGCACCATCTAGTTCTGGTCTCAGGGTTGTGGAGGCTGGGGTTCACATTGTCCATTAGTCCTTTGGACTAATTGTTTCCTTGTGTCTTTGATGTTCTTCACCCTTCGTCACGCCAGAGGGGAGAGACCAATACTTAGACCTTAGATGGTCACTCACAAGCTTTTAAGACCCCAGTCACTACTCACCAAAGTGGGATGTAGAACATTATCTTTGTGGACTGTGTTATGCCAGTTGACCTTAGTGTCCCCCATGCCCAGCAACTCATTCCCTTGAGATGTTTGGTTATGACTGAGAACTTTTAATAACTTTCCCCCCATATGCTCTACTACATTCATGGATATATTTGCAGCACATATAAATACGAATGTAGAAATATCCTCTCTCAAACCTATATATATAGTCATGGGTATAGTGCCATTCGCCTTCCCACCCCTGTTCGGCTTGTATGTATATCTATGTATCCACTTGTAGATTATTGATTATTGTTATTACTGTTATTGCAGGGTTGTGTATGAATTAGTATTTACCACTGTTGCCTTTAACTCTTGTACTTCTCTCGGGATCTTTCTTTCCTTGATTATTTTGTGCTGACCTCCTCCTTATTGTATATGGCCTTCCCCTTCACCCAAGTTAATACTAGTTAGTGGTTTACCCTTCCTTCCCCTCCCATCTCTGGTAAACATCAAAGAACATTTGTTTTTGTGTGAAAACCTTTTCTTGACTTTTTACTGGTCTCTTACAGGATCTGTGCTGTTGTGGTTGACTAATTTCACTCGGCATAATGTCCTCTAGGTTCATCCATGTTATGAGATGTTTCACAGATTCACCATTGTTCTTTTTTTAAAAAATTATTTATTGTGATTTGGGTGAAAGTTTACAGAGTAAATTAATTTTCCATACAACAGTTCATACACATTTTGTTTCATGACATTGATTGCAATCCCCATAATGTAACAGCTCTCTTCCCACTTCCTCCCTGTGGTTATCTTTTCCCTTTGTCCTTTCCTTTGTATTGCTACACTCTGAGTTATCTCCCTGTGCAAATACTGCCCTTCTGATCTCCCATGGTTGATTGTTCTAAAGAGTGTACCTACCTGGTGTAAATGTTCACTTTATATGCCAGTCTATTTGTTGTTTTCTGTTTTTTTTTTTTTTAACTTTGCTGTTATTGCTGGGGTGAGATGATATTGTTATTTTGATTTGCATCTCTCTAATGGCTAATGATTGTATTTCTTTAGTTTGTTAGCCTCCTGAATGTCTTCTTTGGTGAAGTGTCTTTTTATGTCTCTGCCCATTTTTTTAAAATTGGTTTATTTGTCTTTTTGTTGTTGATGTGTTGTGTGTTTTTTATGGTGCTGCTGATTTCTTTTTTCCATATAATTTTCTTTGCTGATTTCCTTCTGTTTATGGATTTTCTTATCATTTCCTTCATTTCTATTTGTTTTAGTGTTTGCTAAGTATTTATGACTTTCTTCTTTTTTATTTTGTTCAGAAGTTTTCTTAATTTTCTTTGAGGTTAACCTGTAATTTATTATTTTCTTCTCAAGTTAAGGACAGTCTGTTCTATCTTAAAATTGTCTTGCCTTCATCTCTGTTTGGAAGTTCTGTAGCTACATTATTTATTCCCTCTTTTTGCTTTGTAGTTGTCCTCATTTACAAATTGATGTCTCTGGCTCCCTGTTTTCAGTCTTGGAAGTTTATTTTATTGTGGATATTTCTGTATTTGGGCTGGTTTCTGGGTGATGTTGTCGTGTGTGTTAATCTCAGGCTGTTTTCTGTTGTTGATTCTCTGCCTGAAGGACTCCCTTTAGCATCTCTTGTAAAGTTGGTTTGGTTTTTACAAATTCCCTTAATTTCTGTTTATCTGTGAATTCCAAATTCTGCCATCATATTGGAGGGACAATTTTGCTGGCTATATAATTCATGTTTGGCAATTTTTTTCTTTCAGGATTTTATATAAGTCATCCCATTGCCTTCTCTCCTGCATGGTTTCTGCCAAGAAATCAGAAATCCACTCGTAGATTGTTGTTATTACTGTTATTGCAGTAGTGCAAAAAGGGCAAGGAGGCCACATGTTCTGACCTCCTCTAATCCCACAAGAGGAAGACAGTCATCATCAATAACCCAAGGCCTATTCCTGCCAGGCCAGACATGCTGCCTCCCTCCAGCCCTTTCTCCAACTGTTCCTCCCAAAGCACCCACCACCTCTCTTCTGGGTTTGATAATTCGCTGCAGTGGCCACACAGAACTCACAGATTACGGGGTTTATTAGGGAAGCACAAGGTTACAATTCAAGTTCAGGAAAAATGCTCAGTCTCTCTCCTAGCCCACCATCTCTCAGCCAAGTCTCTCACAGTCTCTCCCCCAGCAGTGCATGTCTCTCGGTGTCTTACTCAGCAACGTGGTGTCTTACTCAGCAACGTGTGTCTCTTGCGTCTCTTTCCCAGCAGCATGTGTCTCTTTCAGTAGCGCATGTCTCTTTCAGCAGCACTTTTTCCTCAACCAGCAGTCAGAGAGAGTTCTGCCTCTAGGAGGCCTCCTTTTGAGCTTGGCAGAGTGATCAAACCAACCAATCATAGCAACAGAATTCTAAGCACCTGAGAATGAGCTGCCCATAACATTGTGTTGTGCCATGCCCAACAGAAATAACCCAGGTGGATAACATTTACAATCAGGAGCTCCTCAGTTGCTCATTCCACCACTGAGTTTACAATGATTTATGGGTAGAAAAGCCATACTAAGTAATTTACTTCACTGCAAGTAGTGTGTATGTAATAACATTTACCATTGTTGCCTTTAACTCTTGGGCTTCTCCCAATGTCTTTGTCTGCTTTTATCATTTTGTACTGACCTCCCCCTTTTTGTTTATTGCCTTTATCTTCACCCAAGTTAATATGTGTCTACACTTTAGTTATTGATTTCCCTTCTCTTCCTCTCTCATCTCTGGTAACTTTCAGAGAATGATTTTTTGTGTGTAAACTTTTTTTTTATTGACTTTTACAGTAGTGGTCTCATACAATATTTGGCCTTTTATGATTGACTAATTTTACTGAATATAATGTTTTCTAGTTTCATCCATGTTATGAGGTACTTTGCAGATTGACTGTTATTCTTTAATGTTGTTCAGTATTTCATTGTGTGTATATATCATAGTTTGTTTATCCATTCATCCATAGATGGGCATTTAGATTGTTTCCATCTTTTTGCTATTGTAACTAGTGCTGCATATATCTCTTCATGTCACAGCTCTTATTTCGCTAAGATATATACCTAGTTGTGGGATTGCTGGATCATATTGTATTTCTTTTTCCAGCTTTTTAAACAAGTGCCATACCATTTTCCATTTTATAGTCCCACCAGCAGTGTATGAGGGTTCTGGTCCCTCTACACCCTCGCTGGCATTTTTTGTTTTGTTTTTTTGAATTTGTCTGTTAATGTTGGGGTGAGATGACATCTCGTTGTTTTGATTTTCATCTCTCTAATGACTCTTCTGTCAGTTTGTCGTACTGTGGTGGCTTGCATGTTGCTGCGAGGCTGGAAGCTATGTCACTGGTATTTCGACTACCAGCAGAGTCACCCATGGTGGACAGGTTTCAGTGGAGCTTCCAGATTAAGTCAGTCTAAGAAGAAGGAAAGGGCCATCTACTTCTCAAAGAATTGGCCAGTGAAAACCTTATGAATAGCAGTGAAACACTATCTTATCATTAGTGGAAAACTATATGAATAGCCTTTGTGTTAGACTGGGTTCTCTAGAGAAGCAAAACCAGTAAAGCTTATATATATAGAGAGAGAAAAAAAGAAATTTATCTTAGGAAAATGGCTCACATGCTTATAGAAGCTGGCAAGTCCCAAGTTCTTGGATCAAATGTCAAACTGGAGGCTTTTCCTGACTCACACAGCTGAAGGGGCTGAAGAGCTCAAGGTAGGAAGGCAGTATACTGATCAACAGTTGACTCCAACAAATGACGAATCCAAGATCTCCAGGCCGAATGGTGGATTATTCCCTCATGGACTGTTGTAGGAAGCACAACAGAATCCCGATCCACAGAAGAGTGTATCTTTTCCCAGAATGTCCGTAAATACACTGGAAGCAGGCCACACCCCTAGGGAAACTCCTTTCAACAGGTTGGCTGCTCAAAACATATACATCTGATCCCATAATGGGAACAACCCACATTGCAATTGCTTAAGCCACACAGAATAGAGGTCCAGCCAAGTTGACACACAGCTTCAACTATAACAGCCCTGAAAGGATAGTGAATATGAAAGAATAATGTCTGATATCGTGCTGGAACATGAGCCCCCTCAGGTCAGAAGGCACTCAAAATATAATTGGGAAAGAGCTGACTCCTCAAATTAGAGTCAACCTTAATGATGTGGATGGAGCAAACCATTCAGAACCTCCATGTACTGATGTGGCATGACTCAAAATTGTAAGAAACAACTGCAGGCATCCATTAATAATTGGAACATGGAATGTATGCAGTATGAATCTAGGAAAATTGGAAGTTGTCAAAAATGAAATGGACTACATAAAGATCAATATCCTGGGCATTACTCACTGCCATTTAGTCAGATCTGACTCATAGAGACCCCTCCTTGGGTTTCTGAGGCAATATCACTACAGAAGTAGATTGCCCTGCCTTCCTCCCAAGGATTGGCTGGTGAGTTTGAACTGCCAGCCTTGTGGTTAGCAGTCACATGCCTTAGGCACTATGCCAACAGAGCTCCCAATTTAATGAGCTGAAATGGATTTGTTTTGACCATTTTGAATCAGACAACCATCTGATCTACCATACTGGGAATGACCAATTGAAGAGAAATGGCATGGCATTCATCGTCATAAAAAATGTTTCAAGATTTATTCTGAAGTACAATGCTGTCAGTGATAGGATAATATCCATACACCTACAAG
>NW_006921829.1:4838672-4845079 GCF_000298275.1 Orycteropus afer afer | reverse complement strand
GTTTTGGTCACTTTGAATCAGACAACCAACCATATGATCTGCTATGCTGGGAATGACAAATTGAAGAGCAATGGTGTGGCATTCATCGTCATAAAAAATGTTTCAAGATTTATTCTGAAGTACAATGCTGTCAGTGATAGGATAATATCCATACACCTACAAGGAAGACCAGTTAATACAACTATTATTCAAATTTACGCACCAAACACGAAAGCCGAAGATGAGGAAATTGAAGATTTTTGCCAGGGTCTGCAGTCTGAAATTGAAGAATCATGCAATCAAGATGTGTTAATGATCACTGGTGATTAGAAGATGAAAGCTGGAAACAAAGATGAATCACTGATAGCTGGAAAATATAGCCTTGGTGATAGAAATGACTCTGGAGATTGCATAATAGAATTTTGCAGGACCAATGATTTACTCATTGCAAATACGTTTTTTTTTTCAACAACATAAACAGCCACTATACACATGGACTTCACCAGATGGAATACACAGGAATCAGATCAACATCTGTGGGAAGAAGTGATGGAGAAGTTCAATAACTTCAGCCAAAACAAGGCCAGGAGCTGACTGTGGAACAGACCATCAATGGCTCATATGCAAGTTCAAGTTGAAGCCAATAAAAACAAGAGAGCCAAAATATGACCTTGATCACATCCTACCTGAATATAGTGACCATCAAAAAATAGATTTGAGGTCAGAGTCAAAATGGAGTCTCGTCAGTGATCACCATGCTATTTCCCTCTAGCATCTTAGTGCTTGAAAAACTAGGTATAGCAGTTTGAATTAGGGAATCTGGTACTCTGAACAGCTCATTGCACCAAACTCAAAGGAGTAGAATTAGAAAGGATAAAGGGTTGGGGGGAGTGGGGAGATAACAAGATCAGAAGATTTAGCTTGTGGAGTGATGACAGACAGCCAAGAAAGGCCATCTGAGACCTCTCTGGATTAAGGAAGAAGACACACCACACCAGCATACCAGCAACCACACCAGCATACCAGCAATCACCTCAAGGATTTACCTTCAGCACCTGATTTTATCTGTAACTTGGGTCAGCTAGGTGCAAACGGGCATGTCCAGTACTGCTGAAACCCAAGCATTGAGTCCATTGGTGCTGCAGGAGGGTGGGCCTGAGGAAGTGTCCCTGCAGTGGGTCACCAATCAGGCTTGGGTCAGCTTAGTGGCACTGATAGGCTTGTGCTTGACTTTATCAGTGATACTGGGAACACAGATTACTAGTAAGTACTCTCCTGACTCCAGGGTTGCTGAAACTGAGAGGATCTTTGGTGCCACATGTGGGTGGACCCACAGAGGAGCTCCTGTGACAGATCGCAGTCTGGGCTGGTTGAGCCGATGCCACAGGCAGGCAGGACCAGAGAAAGGAACCCCCATGGTGGATTGCAGAACCGGGAAGTTGTCTTGGGTCGGGTTTTTGGCACTGAGGGGCCTCAGGAGTGGGGTTTTTGTGTGTGTCTGAGCCTGGTGGAAGATGGCAACTCTCTAACAACTGGAATCTTTGCTGCAATTGAATAACAGTACAACATCATCATTAGCAGCCCACTCAAAGCCCTAGAAACTGTCCCTACCAGCAGGGAACTTCCCTTCTCCAGATCTTCTGCTCACACCTTCTCTGCCAATACTTCACTCATCCAATAGAAAAAAACCACATTCAGCCAACATAAAACCTCCTGGTTCAAACTCTAAACCCTCTTTACAACAAACAGAAACCCATAACCATATTCCACACAGTGATTCCACCATCACAAAGAAAACTGCAGAGTAACCCAGCATACCTGAATTAATAACTAAAAACACCAAAAAACAAAAAAACCCCCACCAACTTCACCCTTTCAAAATATTAAACCATAAAACCAAGACAAAACAAATCAATACATAACCAACAGTTAAACACAACCTCAAAATGTCTAGGAAACAACAGGCAACCTCAAATCAAACAAAAAAACAAGACAAGGCATTAGAAGCAAAACTACCAGCAAAGGTCTCATTAAACATGGAGGAAGAGGAGGCAATAGAATTATCTGAGAAGGAATTTAGAAGATATGTTTATAGAGGTTTACAAGAGCCTAAGGAAACCCCAAACAGAAATAAGGAGAACATAGAAAGTTCCCTGCAAGAACTCAGGAAAATCATTCAAGAACAAAATAATAAGATTAATGCATAATCAGAACTCATACAAAAACAGCAGTTAGAAATCCAGAAGATGAATACCAAAATTACAGAATTTCAAAACACAACTCTTTTGTGTAGAAACACAAAGAAGTAGGTTAGAATTGGCTGAAGAACGCATATCTCAACTAGAAGACAAATCCCTGAACACTAAACTGTATGAAGAAAAATCAGAACAAAGATTTACGAGAAAGGAAAAGAACCTAAGAATTATATGGGATGACACAAGAAGAAACAACATACGACTCATTGGAATTCCAGAACAAGAAGAGGTGAAAAAAACCATCGAGAAAATTGTGGAATACCTGCTAACAGAAAACTTCCCCCATCACATGAAAGAAGAAAAGAAGCTCATAGAACCTCACACAAGATAGATCCCAAGAGAAAACAAGGTATATTATAATAAAAAACCAAAAGACAAAAAAGTTTTGAGAGCTGCCTGGGACAAAAGAAATATTACTTATTGCAAAAAAGGCAGGGAGGCCACATGTTCTGACCTCCTCTAACCCCACAAGAGGAAGACAGAATCACTATCAATAGTCCAAGGCCTATTACTGCAAGGTCAGACATGCTGCCTCCCTCCGGCCCTTTTCTCTCCTGGGTTTGATAATTCACTGCAGTGGCCACACAGAACTCAAAGATTACGGGGTTTATTAGGGAAGCACCAGGCTACAATTGAGTTCAGAAAAAAATGTTCAGTCTCTCTCCCAGCCCACTGTCTCTCAGCCAAGTCTCTCACAGTCTCTCTCCCAGCAGTGAGTTTCCCTCGGTGTCTCACTCAGCAATGTGTGTCTCTTGCATCTCTTTTCCAGCAGCGCATGTCTCTTTCAGCAGCACGTCTTCCTCAACCAGCAGTCAGAGAGAGACTTCTGCCTCTAAGAGGCCTCCTTTTGAGCCTGGCAGAGTTGCCAAAACTAATCAATCATAACATCAGAATTCTAAGCACCTGAGAGAGATCAGGAACCTCCCAGAACATTGCTTTGTGTTGCAGCCAACAGAAATACCACAGGTGAATAACTCAGGAGCTCCTCAGTTGCTCACAGCAAATTCCACCACAGAGTTTACAAAGACTTATGGCTAGAAAAGCCATACCAGGTAATCTGCTACACTGCACTTATAATAACCAGTTAGGCTGAGCTCTGATTACTCAGCAGAAACCAAGCAGGCAAGAAAGCAATGGGATGGCATATATAAAACACTGAAGGAAAAGAACTTCCAAGCAAGAATCCTATATCCAGCTGTATTATCCATCAAATATGAGGGTGAAATCAATCAACTAACTCAGCCTCATAGACATATACAGAGCATTCACCCAACAAAACACAACTCATGTTCTCCAGTGCACATGGATCCTTCTCCAGGATAGACCATATGTTAGCACATAAAACAAGGCTTAGTAAACTCAAAAGCATTGAAATACTACAAAGCATCTTCTCAGACCACAGTGCTATAAAATTAGAAATTAATAATAGGAAGAGCAAGGAAAAAGCATCAAACATTTGGAAGCTGAACCACTCACTGCTCAAAAATTACTAGGTAACAGAACAGATAAAAACTGAAATAAAAAAATTCCAAGAAAGAAATTAGAATGAAGATACATCATACCGAAATCTATGGGACATAGTGAAAGCAGTACTCAGAGGACAGTTTATAGCAATAAATTCATACATCAAAAAAGAAGAAAGAAACAAAATTAACACTCTAACACATCAACTCCAACAACTAGAAATAGAACAACAAAAGAATCCTACACTATCTAGAAGCAAGGAAATAATAAAGATCAGAGCAGAAATAAATGAAACAGAAAACAAAAAAACAGTAAAGAAAATTAACAAACAAAAAGCTGATTCTTCGAAAAGATTAATAAAATTGATAAACCATTGGCAGATCTAACAAAAGGAAAGAAAGAGAAGATCCAAATCACAAGAATTGTAAATGAAAAGGGTGTCATCACAACAGAACCAACTGAAATAAAAAAGATACTGACATAATGTTATGAGAAACTGTACTTCAACAGATTTGAGAACCTAGAAGAGATAGACAAGGTTCTAGAATCACAAGACCTGCCTAAACTATCCCACTCAGAGACAGAAAACTTGAACAGACCTATCACAAAAGAAGAAATTGAACAGGTCATAAAAAAACAAAAACAAAAACAAAAACAAAAAAAACTTCCCACAAAGAAAAGTCCTGGCCCTGAGGGCTCCACTGGAGAATTTTATCAAATATTAATAGAAGAGTTGACAACTATTCTACTCAAGCTATTCCAGAGCATAGAAAAAGATGGAATACTCCCAAACTCATTTTATGAAGCAAGCATAACATTAATACCAAAACCAGGGGAAGACACCACTAGAAAGGAAAACTACAGACCAATAACCCTCATGAACATAGATGCAAAATCTTTAACAAAATCCTAGTCAACAGAATCCAACAGCATATCAAAAAATTAATACACCCAGACCAAGTGGGATTCATACCAGGTTTACAAGAGTGGTTCAACATCAGAAACATAATCATAATCAATGTAATCACTGCACAAACAAAACAAAAGAAAAGAACCATATGATTATATCAATTGATGCAGAAAAGGCATTTGATAAAATCCAACATCCAGTCCTGTTCAGAACTCCCAGCAAAATAAGGATAGAAGGGAAATTCCTCAACATGGTAAAGGGTATATATGCAAAGCCAATGGCCAACATCATTATTAAAGGAGAAAGACTCAAGACTTTCCCCTTACAAATGGGAATGAGACGGATGCCCTCTTTCACTACTTCTATTTAACATTGTATTGGAAGTCCTGGCCAGGGCAATAAAGCAAGAAAGAGAAGGCATACAAATTGGCAAAGAGGAACTAAAACTATCTCTATTTGTAGATGACATGATCCTGTACATAAAAACCCAAGATACTCAACAAAAAAAGACTACTGGAACTAATAGAGAGGTTCAGCAAAGTGGCAGGATGCAAGCTCAACATACAAAAATCAGTTGCATTCCTCTACACCAACAAAGAGTCCTCTGATAAAGAAATAATGGAAACAATACCATTTACAATAGCTACTAAAAAGATAAAATATGTAGGTGTAAACCTCACCAGAGACACAAAAACTATACAAAGACAATTATAAAACATTGCTACAAGAGACAACAAGGGCACTACATAAATGGAAGAACCTACCTTATTCATGGACTGAATATTGTGAAAATGTCAATACTACCTAAAGCAATCTATACATTTAACACAATCCTGATCCATATTCCAACAAAATTTTTTAAGGACATGGAAAGACCAATTACTAATTTCATATGGAAAGGAAAGAGACCTTGGATAAGCAGAACACTTCTCAAGAAGAAAAACAAAGTAGGTCTCACACTCACAGATCTTAGGAACTACTATACAACCACAGTAGTCAAAACAGCATGGTATTGGTACAACGATAGATAGACCAATGGAACAGAATCAAAAGTCTAGATATAGACCTATTCATCTATGGACAACTGATCTTTGACAAAGGTCTAAAACTCATTAAATGAGAAAGAGACAGCCCTTTTAACAAATAGTGCTGGAAAAACTGGATATCCACCTGCAGACAAATGAAACAAGACCCATACCTTGCCCCATACACAAAAACAAAGTCAAGTTGGATCAAAGACTTAAATGTAAAACCCAAAACTATAAAATTAATCAAAGATAGAATAGGGGCAAATCTGGGAGCTCTAATTAGGGCATAAACTATCAAGCATAACCCAGAATGTGCAGGAGGTAGAAGAGAAGCTAGATGACTAGGACCTTTTAAAAATTATATTCTTATGTGCATTGAAAGACTTCGTCAAAAGGGTAAAAAGAGAACCTACAGATTGGGAGAAAATATTTGCCTATGACATATTTGATAAAGGACTTCTCTCCAAAATCTATAGAAAACTTCAACACCTCAACACCAAAAAGACAAATAACCCACTTCACAAATGGGCAAAAGACTTGAACAGACACTTCACCAAAGAAGATATACAGGCAGCCAACAAACACATGAGAATCAGTCATTAGAGAGATGCAAATCAAAACAACAATGAGATATCATCTCACCCCAGCAATAATAGCAAAGTTCAACAGGTCAGAAAATAACAAATGCTGGCGAGGTTGTGGAGAGATTGGGACACTTGTGCAGTGCTGGTGGGATTGTAAAACGGTACAACTATTGTGACAAACGATATG
>NW_006921829.1:4837660-4838457 GCF_000298275.1 Orycteropus afer afer | reverse complement strand
GCTACATTAAAGAACAATGAGGGATACACGAATCATCTCACAATGTGGATGAACCTGGAGGACATTATGCTGAGTGAAATAAGTCAATCACAGAAAGAAAGTACTGTATGAGCCCATTACTGTAAAAAGACAAAGAAGGGTTTGCTTGGGAAAGGGAACTCACTTTGTAGGTTACCACAATGGGTAGGGATGGAGACGGATTAATTTTGGGCTAGTTGGGGCCCAGATGCTGACGCAGGTAGGGGGAGGGACATACAGAAAGGATCTGTGACCACCATGATAACATTAGGAAATGGGAGGACACTGAATTGTGCACATAAGAGATACACGACAGATGCTAACACCAACCAATGTGTCCACAATACTGCATTGCCATTAACACCAAACACCAGGCTACAGATAAACACATAAACACCTGAGATGATAAGACCTGGGTCAGTGAATAGAAGTATACTCTAGACCAATGACAGATTCAGCTGAGGCTAATCTTGCACAGACACCAGTAATACAAAATACCTGCAATTCTTACAGAAACAATAGAAGACAGACATAGAGTAATCCCTCATAAACAACCAGACACGATGGGAGAACAATCCAATAGATCTACCATCTCAGGATCATAGTACTGGGGGACACCAGACTCAATTGGCACAACAAAATACATAAAAGCCTTGTTCCGCATTCTACACTGGTGAGTAGTGACTGGGGTCTTTAAAGGTTTCAAGTGGCCATCTAAGATGCAGCTAACCGTCTCCTAGCATTGAAAGCAAAGAAGAGTGCAAAAAAAAAAAAAAAAA
>NW_006921829.1:4833136-4837560 GCF_000298275.1 Orycteropus afer afer | reverse complement strand
AAGAAATCAGCCCTAGGACAAGATAGCCCTCAAGACCAGAAGAATTAGATGTCACCCAGCTACCAATGCCCACCAGTTAGGAAAGGATCACATCTGGGATCCTGGATAGAGTGGGAGGAAAAACGTGGAACAAAATCCAAAAACTCAATAATGACCAGAATTACTGGTCAGATGAAATCTGATGAGACACCCAATACTATGGCCCTGGAATATATTCTGCACCTGGGATAAAATGCACCCCCAGGGGCTGGCTCTCAGCCCAATAGTTAATAAGATGTACATGCAGACCACTCAACTCAAGATGACACACCCACATACTCTATGGTAATACACCCCTTAGAGCAATAGACCACGAGGCACCAGAGGACCAACATTCAAATTGAGAGAGTGCAAAACAAACGGGAGTGTATGATTATGGGGGGCCCAGGGGTAGGATTTCCCAGTGGGGAGGGGAAGAAACTGGGTTGGGGTTGGACATAGTGAATGGGGAGTGAAACTAAATGTACATGTAACATAGAATGTAAAACAAGCTCTTAAAATAATAATAAAAAAAAGATTTGATGCATTTAAAACCAATGACCAAAAAACAGACAAGTTGTGGGATGACATCAAGAACATCATACCTGAAGGAAGTGAAAGGTCATTAAAAAGACAGGAAAGGAAGAAAAGAAAAGAATGGATGTCAGAAGAGACTCTGAAACTTGCCCTTGAACAGAGAGTAATTAAAGCAAGTGGAAGATATGACAAGATAAAAGAGCTGAGGAGAAGATTTCAAAGGGCAGTTCAAGAGGACCAAGTAAAGTATTATAATGAAATGTGCAAAGACTTGGAGTTAGAAAACCAAAAGGGAAGAACACGTTCAACATTTGTCAAGCTGAAAGAACTGAAGAAAAAATTCAGGCCTCGAGTTGCAGTATTGAAAGATTCTATGTGCAAAATATTGAATGATTCAGGTAACATCAGAAGAATGGCTGGCTCCCAAGGGCTTGCTCTCAGCCCAACATTAGTAAGACTGACATGCAGAACACTCAACCCAGGGTGTATCTCTATGGAGATACACCTCTTGGAGCAATCGGCCATGGGACACCAGAGGGACAACATTCACATGGAGGAAAAGCTGGACAGACAGGAGTGCATAACTAAGTAGGACATAGGGATGGGGTGGTCATTGGAAAAGGAGAGGAGGAGTGTGGGTTAGGTTTGGAGATGGTAATTGGGGAGTGAAAGCAGAAAAAAAAAAATATGGAAGGAATACACAGAATCACTATACCAAAAAGAATTGGTTGATGTTCATCCATATCAGGAGGTGGCATATGATCAAAAACAAATGGTATTGAAGGAAGAAGTTGAAGCTTCACAGAAGGAATTGGTGAAAAACTAGGCTCCAGGAATTGACAGAATACCCAATGAGATGTTTCAACAGATGGATGCCATACTGGAGGTGCTTACTCATCTATGGCAAGAAATTTGGAAGACAGCTACCTGGTCAACTGACTGGAAGAGATCCATATTTGTACCCATTTCAAAGAAAGGTGAGCCCACAGAATGTGGAAATTTTTGAACAATATCATTAATATCCCTTCCAAGTAAAATCTTGTTGAGGATAATTGAAAAACAGTTGCAGCAGTGTATTTACAGGGAACTCCCAGAAATGCAAACTGGATTCAGAAGAGGATGTGGAATGAGGGGTAGCATTGCTGATGTCAGATGGATCTTGGCTGAAAGCAAATCACACCAGAAAGATGTTTACTTGTGTTTTATTGACTATGCAAACACATTCAATTGTGTGGATCATAACACTTTACGGGTAAATTGAGAAGAATGGGAATTCCAGAACACTTAATTGTGCTCATGAGGAACCTATACATACATAGACCAGGGGCTGTCATTCAAACAGAACAAGGAGATACTGCATGGTTTAAAATCATGGAAGGGAGTGCATCAGGGTTATATCTTTTCACCATACTTATTCAATCTGTATGCTGAGCAAATAATCTGAGAAGCTGGACTATATGAAGAAGCATGTGGTGTCAGTATTGGAGGAGGACTTATTAACAACCTGCAATATGCAGATGACACAACCTTGTTGCTGAAAGTGAAGATGACTTGAAGCACTTACTGATGAAGATTAAAGATTACAGTCTACAGTATGGATTATACCTCAACATAAAGAAAACAGAAATCTTCACAAATGGACCAAGAAGCAGCATCATGACAAATAGAGAAAAGAGTGAAGTTGTCAAAAATTTCATATTGCTTAGTTCCACAATCAATACCAATGGAAGCAGCAGTCAGGAAATCAGATGATGTATTGTACTGGGCAAATGTGCTGCAAAAGACCTCTTTAAAGTGCTGAAGAGAAAAGATGGAGCTCTGGTAGCATAGTGCCTAGAGCACTTGACTGCTAACCAGAAGGCTGGCAGTTCAAACCCACCAGCCACTCCTTGGAAGAAGATGGGGCAATCTACTTCCATAGTGACACTGCCTCGGAAACCCAAGGAGGGGTCGCTATGGGTCGGGTCTGACTCGACAGCACATAACAACAACAACCCAAGCCATGGTATTTTCAATCACCTCATATGCCTGTGAAAACTAGACAATGAATAAGGAAACCTGAAGAAGAGTTGATGCTTTTGAGTTGTGGTGTTAGTGATGAGTACTCAAAGTATCATGGACTGTCAGAGGAACAAACAAATCTGTCCTGGAAGAAGTGCAGCTGTAATGCTCCTTGAAAGTGAGAATTGCCGGACTTCATCTCACCTGCTTTGGTCATGTCAGAAGGGACCATTTCTTGAAGAAGCATATCATGCTTGGTAAAGTGGAGGGTCAGTGAATAAGGGGAAGCCCCTCAAGGAGATAGGTTGACACAGTGGCTGTAACAATGGGCTCAGGTATAACAGGGATTGTGAGGCTGGTGCAGGACCAAGCAGTGTTTTGTTCTGTTGTACATAGGGTTGCCGTGAGTCAGAGCTGACTTGATAGCACCTAACAACAAAAACAACAATGGCTAATGATCATGAGTATTTCTTCATGTGTTTATTAGCTTCCTGAATGTCTTCTTTAGTGAAGTATACGTTCATGTCCTTCTGCCCATTTAAAAAAATTAGATTGTTTGTCTTTTTGTTGTAGAGGTGTTGAAATTTTCTGTACATTTTACAGATTAGTACCTTGTCTGATAATTCATTGCCATTTTTTCCCCTAGTCTCTTGGTTCCCTTTTGACTCTTTTGGCAGAGTCTTTTGATGTGCATAAATGTTTAATTTTCAGGAAATCCCAGTCATCTAGTTTGTCTTCTGGTGTTATGTTTGATAGTGTATTTATACCAGTAGTACGTGCATACTCACGCACTGCTGTGGAGTCGGATCAGACTCATAGTGACCCCTCCTTGGGTTTCCGAGGCGGTATCACTATGGAAGTAGATTGCCCAACCTTTCTTCCGAGGAGTGGCTGGTGGGTCCCTATTTTTTCTTTGGTAATCTTTATGATTTTAGGTTTTACATTTGGGTCTTTTTATTAGTTCTCTAGTGCTGCTACAACAGACATACCACAAGTGGATGGCTTTAAAAAACAGGGATTTATTCTTTTACAGCTTAGGTGGCTAGAAGTCCAGTTCAAAGTGCTGGCTCTAGGGGCTGAGTGAAGGCCCCTCAACCTTGGGGAGCAATGCAAGACCAATGATTTACTCATTGCAAATATGTTTTTTCTACAACACAAAAAAGCTTGGGCTTCAGCTCTGCCTCCTGTTCCACGCTCTCTAGAGCTGGAGTCTTTTTCAGATGCATGCAGCTGCTGGCTGCTGAGCCTGATAAACCTAAGATCAACAGGTAAAATGGCACAGTCCCGAAATCTGCAGGCAACATGGCAACCCACTGAATGAAGACTCTGCTAAATGCAGGATCCAAGCATGCCAAAAAGCTAGAGACTTTTCTCAAAGCCTGTCCTTAAGTTCTGGAAGCAGGCCACACCTTGAAGGCAACTATTTAGCTGCTCAAAGCAGATTTCACCATGGAGTTGTACCAAGCTCATCATGCAGAATAACTACATCTAGCAGCCCAGTCACTCAAAACCACAGCCCAGCCAAGTTGACATACAACCTTAACTACTACAGTCTTTGATCCATCTTGAGTTAGTTTTACATATGGTGAGAGATATGGATCCATTTTTATTTTTCTGCAAATGATGTCCTGTTTTGCCAGCACCATTTATTAAAGGGACTATTTCTTCTTCATTTAATGGGTTTTGGCCCTTTGTCAAAGGTCAGCTGTCCACAGGTGATGCATTTACTTCTGAGTTCTCAATTCTATTCCATTAGTCTATGTGTCTGTCATTGTATAAATACCAGGCTGTTTTCTTTTTAATATATTTTATTGAAATATAATTTATGTACAGTGAAATACACAAAACTGAAGTGACATTGGTCAATG
>NW_006921829.1:4830215-4832441 GCF_000298275.1 Orycteropus afer afer | reverse complement strand
TTTTTTTTTTTTTTGCCTAACATATGATCTATTCTGGAGAATGTTCCTTGCACACTGGAAAAGAATTTATATCATGCTGTTGTTTGGTAGAGTGTTCTGTACACATCTACAAGGTATGGTTGGTTGACTGTGTTGTTTAGATCGTCTATATCTTTGTAGAGTTTCTTTCTAGTTCTGTCCTTCATTGAAAGTGCTATATTACAGTCTCCTACTATTATTGTAGTAGGAGACTTTAATACAATTTTCCATTTATTTTGTTAATTTCTTCATGTATTTTTTTAAAAAAAATTTTGTAAATTTTTTTGTAAATATTTTCTGTGTTTTCCTTGATTTTGTTTGTAGTTTCCTTGAACTTTCTCTCAGTCCATTGACGTTACCTAAATGTAATTCTTTTGAATTCTTTAGGAGTTAGTTCTAATAGCATTTTTTTTTTTCTTTTGGCCCTGTATATTGGTCGTTTGTTTGAGTCATCTTCTACTTTTGTGTGTGTGTGTGATTTGAAGTGATCTTTTGTCTTTAAGACATTGTAATGTTATAGTGTTAATTTGTTTATTGTAAATTGGTTTGCTTAACCCTGCTCCTTTGTTTTGCTTTGTTTTAATATATCTAGGCAACAGGGTGTATGCATTATTCTTGTTGCTAATTTGACTGCACCTGAGTACCTATTTCTGGGTAGATTTGTTAGCAGGTGGAGTGTGGGTGCCAATCTCTGATAACTGATTGTGCACTGCAGCTGAGGGCAGGCTGAGTGGATGTTTGTCACCATCTTTCATTAATCCAATGGTCCTGGAGTGGGTGGTAGCACTCTCCCAGTGGATGGGGCATCAGGTGTGATACATATGGTTGTGTAGGGTCACTGGCTCCCAGCTGCTGGGTGAAGATAGGAAGAAACGAAAGGGAAGAGAAACAAACAAACAAACAAACAAACAAAAAAACAAAAAACAAAAAAAAAAAAAAAAGGAAAAGAAAAATAAAAACTCAAGGGGTTAAAAAGGGGAAGAAGAAGAGAAAAAAGGAAAAAGAAGAAAAACAAATGCAAACAAAAAGCACATGTGGCACAGTACTGGTGCTAGTGTTAGCTGCCAAACACAGCTATGACAGAAGTGTGGAGCATGTACAACCAAATACGGAGGATCAGGCGTGGCATTACCGAATGCAGAGATGGTGGAAGGTGAGGCACTCACTCAGCCAAATCAAAAGAAGAAGAAAAAGGGGGAAAAAAAGGCAAGAGGAAGAGGAAGAGAATGGAAAAAGAAAGAAAAAAAGAAAACAAGTGAGGGAAGAGGGAAGACCTGAGAAGAAAATAAAAAAAGAAAGGAAAAAAAAAAAAAAAAGCATAAGTATAGTCCCAAAACACAGCTGTGATAGAAATGTAGAGCTTACTTTGGGGGAGTGTTTACTGCCATACACATAGGGGTAGGGGCATGCACTGCTGACTGCAGGAGGGGCAGATACCCATTGGGAGGGATCAAAAAAAAAAAAAAAAAAAAAAAGAGAGATGGTGAAGAGGAAGAAAAAAAGAAAACAAAGAAGAGGAAAACAAAATGGAAAAGTGAGAAGAATTAAGTGGAACAAGAAAGGAAAAAAGCAGCACAGTACTTGCAAAACTGCCAGCCACCAAACATGGCTTTGTGGGAATGCAGACTTGCTCTGTGGGGGCGTACACCTCCAACCAGGGAGGGGCAGAGGCGAGTGCTGCTAACTGCATGGATGGGATTCCAAAAGTAAAAAGGCAAGAGAAGAGGATGAAAAAAAAAGGACTGGAATAAAAGAAAAAGGAAGGGGAGAGGGAAGAAAATTAAAGGAAAAAAAAAGAGAGATAAAAAGCATCACAGCCCTGGCAGTGGGCACAGTTTGACTGGCTGTTGGGGAAGTTGAGAGTGTGTCTCTGGTCACTGGGAGGTTGTGCAAGGTAAGGAGAGGTCACACCTTTCCAGTCAGTGGAGTACAGATATGTGTGCTGGTGCAGTCCTGAGCAAGTAGAGTGCTGCTTGCAATAATTCAAAATGGCTATGCTGTGCCAGTTGGCATTACTGGTCCTTGTTCACTGTTTTCATTCAGGCTTTTCCTCTCATTGGTATTTGATCTGCTTCTTCTTTTCTTTTTTTTTAACTGTGATTTGGGTAAAGATTTACAGAGCAAATTCACTTTCCATACAGCAGTTCACATATACTTTGTCTCATGTCATTGACCACAGTTTACCACAATGCAACAGCTCCCCTCCCA
>NW_006921829.1:4782654-4812162 GCF_000298275.1 Orycteropus afer afer | reverse complement strand
AAAGTGAATTTGCTCTGTAAACCTTCACCCAAATCACAATAAAAAAAAAAAAATAGAAAAAAAAAAAGAAAAAGAAGAAGATAAAGAAAAGAAATGCAGTAAGAGCTTTAAATGAGACTCCAAAAATGTCTGTTTGGATTTTCTACTCAGCACATGGCAAGATACAGAAAGTATATTAACAAGAATAGCCAAAATAGGCAGCATCAATAAGATGGTCTTTCCTTATGGACAGTCAGAGTTCTACTGTTACTATGTACCAATCCCAACAAGTTTGGACTTGTGGATTTCTGCAAATTATTAGCAGTAAATAAGAAAAGTGAGATGGAGAGGAACACAAATGGAAGAAAGCAGAAACATTGAGTTCTCAAAAGGAAGGAAACAGAAAAAGTATGAAAAGCAGACATAAACCTCAGAACAACCACTGGTCATTGTGGTGTCAATTCTGACTCATGGCCACTCCATGTGTGTCAGAGTAGAAATGTGCTCCACTGATTTTGCAATAGTTGATTTTTTGGATGTAGGTTGCTAGGCCTGTCTTCTGAGGAGGAATCTAAGGTAAAGAGCCCTAGCCAACTCAACATCCCCCTGGAGGTACTCAGTGATGTGCATGAGGAGACACATCAAGAAGACATTAAATTCTGTCTAAGAAATCTAGGAGCACAGAGACTACAATGAAGTTTTTCCATTCAAAACCATGAATGCTATAAAAATTTTGATGCTTAAAGGAATAGACTCTGTTATCATCCAGGAAACTTGGCTTTTCAAGAGGATTCCGTTTGGCTGAAGTGTTACCAGGTCATTTAAATTGGTTCTTTTCCTCTCGTTTACAGAGCTGAAGCCACTAAACATTTGGTGAGATATTGAGATGCTGGTGACTGTACCAGTGAACATGTATATGCCTAAGTTGTGTTGAAAGAAGATTAAATTGAAGGTATTTGAAACTATTTGAGTTTAAAGAAAAGTACAGAGATGACTGGTGTGGGAATAGAATGGATGTATAAATGAAGGAAACTGCTTCCAACACTGACTCTCACCCAATGTGGGTGAGAGTTGTTACACCTTGTAAAAATGGCATGGTGGAGGAATCATCAGACCTCTTCTAACTTCACAAGTGGGGAGGAGGATCAATATCAACAACCCAAGGCTGAGTCCAATGAAGTGGAGATTAGACATGCCACTACCCTACAAACTTTTCTTTTTTTTTTTTAACCAATTGTGACACCAATTGTTCCTCCCGTGGCACTCTCTATTTCTCTGGTGGATTCAATAACTCTTTGCAATAGCCACACAGAACTCACAGACAATTCTCACTATTATGTGGTGTGGTAGTTGTGTGTCAACATGGCTGGGTCTGGTTTTGAGTGGTCGGGCAGCTGGACGTAGTTATTCTCCATGATGAGAGTGGTAATCAACTCTCTGGTGGAATCTACTGTGAGCAGCTGAGTAGCTGGCTGCCTTAGGGATGTGTTTTGCTTCCAGGATATAAGAAGATGCTTTGAGCAAAGTCTCTGAGCTTTTTGGCACACTTGGACCCTGCATGTAGCCAAGTCTTTATCTCAGTGGCCTTTCATGCTGTCTGCTGATCTTGGGACTGTTAATGGACTTGAATTAGTGGCTTGCTGTATTTCTTGATAATCTTGGGACTGTGCCATTTTACTTGTTGATCTTGGGTTTATTAGCTTCAGCAGCCAGCAGCTGCCCGAGCTAAAAGATGCCTCTAGCTACAGTGGGCTGGGAGCAAGAAGCAGAGCTGAAGCCCAAGGTTGAGGGGCTTTCATGAAGTCCTTATAGCTCGCGCTTTGAACTCAGACTTCTAGCCTCCTAAACTTTAAAAGAATAAATCTCTGTTAAAGCCACCCTTTTGTGGTATGTCTGTTATATTGGTACTAGAGAACCAAAACATGTGGCTTATTAGGGAATTAACAGTTTACAATTCAGGATCAGGAATGCTCAGGATACAAGTCTTTGATCAGGACAGTCTCTTAGCTGTGCTCACAGGCAGGTCTTTCTCTATGCTTTGGCCTTGTGGCCTTTTGGCCTCTACCCTGCTTGGGCAAGTGTGATAAAATTCTTTTAGCTCTGCAGATAAGTGCCCACAGGTACTTCACTCTGCCAGTAAGCCTTGGCCAGAAGATGCTCAGCTCTAGCTCTGTGGATCAGCAAACCTAGCTCCATCAGGTACCTGGAGGCACCCTACTCCACCTGCAGACCTCCTACCCGAAGGTGTTCAGCTTTCTTGCTCCATGGGCCAGGAAGCCTACCATGCCATCTCCCACTGGTCTCCTGGTTCTCGTGCCCATGCTGCTACCATTTCTCTGCCACCGCTTTTCTGCCACTGCTTCTCACCATCTCAGCAAGGTTTTATAATTCTCTGTCTCCTGGATTAAGGAAGTTCCCAGTATAGGGATCCTGGGTCCAAAGGACATGCTCTTCTTTTGTCTCTTCTTCTTGGTGGTAGTCAGGTCCCTGCTTTCTGTCTGTGAGTGGCTCATTTGAAGCCCAACAGAGGGCAAAACTGTCCAAACCTCACATTAGGTTCCACACCTTATTGAAATGGTCCCATCCCCAAAAGGGTGACATTCCATTCCCCTTATTTAAATTAGTAGGGAACTATCCAATCCCCTTGGTGGGGCACAAGCACCTCACATTTGCATAATCCTAGCCAGTCATTTGGTGGGAGTTACAAAGATTATGGCTGGTGTTGTTAGGTCAGCTCTGACTCATAGTGACCCTATGTACAACAGAATGAAACACTGCCTGGTTATGCATCTTCCTCACAACTCTTGCTATACTTGAGCCCATCATTGCAGCCACTGTGTCAATACAACTTGTTGAGGGTCTTCCCTTTTTTTGCTGACCCTCTACTTTACAAAACATGATATCCTTCTCCAGGGAATGGTCTCTTCTGACAACATGACAAAAGTAGGTGAGATGAAGTCTGGCCATTCTCCCTTCCAAGGAGCATTTTGTCTGAGCTTCTTCCAGGACAGATTTACTCATTCTTCTGGCAGTCCATGGCATTTTCAGTATTCTTTGCCAATAATATAATTCAAAGGCATCACCTCTTCTTCAATCTTCCTTATTCATTGTCCAGCTTTCACATACATACGAGGTAATTGGAAAATACCATGGCCTATGTGCACCTTAGTTTTCAAAGTGATATCTTTGATCTTCAGCACTTTAAAGAGATCTTTTGCAGCAGATTTTCCTAGTGCAATATGACATCTGGTTTCTTGACTTATGCTTCCATGGATGTTGACTGTAGAGTTAAGTAAGATGAAATCCCTGACAACTTCAATCATTTCTCGACTCATTGTGATGTTGCTTATAGGTCCATTTGTGAGGATTTTCATTTTCTTTATGTTGAGTGTCATCCATACTGCAGACTGTAGTCTTTGATCTTCATCAGTAAGTGCTTCAAGCCCTCTTTGCTTTCTGCAAGCAAGTTGTGTCATCTGCATATTGCAGGTTGTTAAGGAGTCTTCCTCCATTCTGATTCTGCATTCTTCTTCATATAGTCCAGCCTCTCATATTATTTGCTCAGCATACAGATTGAATAAGTATGGTGAAAGGATACTGTTCTGGTTACCTAATGCTGCTCTGACAGGAATACACCACAAATGGGATGCTTGAACAAATAGGAGTTTATTCTCTTACAGTTTGGAGGCTTTCAGTACAAGTTCAAAGTGCCAGGCTCTAGGGGCTAGGTGAAAGCCCCTCAACCTTGGGCTTCACCTTTGCCTCCTGCTCCTGGGCCACTGAAGCTAGAGGTTTTTCTTCACTCAGACAGCTGCTGGCCGCTGAGACTGACAGGCCCAAGGTTGACAGGTAAAAAAGGCATAGTACCGATGTTACCAAACCACATGGCAGGCCGTTAATTCAAGTCCATTGAAAGTTCCAAGGTCAGCAGAGCATGGCAGGCTGCTGAGCAATGATGTGGCTACATGCAGGGTTCAAGCATGCTATAAGCTAGAGACCATTCCCAAAGCTGCTTCTTATATATGGGAAGCAGACCACATCCCTAAAGCAGCTACTCAGCTGCTTGTGGTAGATCCCACCATGGAGTTGATTGCCAGTCTCATCATGGGGAATAACTACTACGAGTTGCCCAGCCACTTACCCAGGCCCAGCCAAGTTGACACACAACCTTAACTACCACAGATACAATCCTGAGGCAAACCTTCCTGATTTTAAACCATGCAGTATCCACTTGTTCTGTTCAAACAACAGCCTTTTGGTCTATGTACAGGTTTCTCAAGAGCATAATTAATGTTCTGGAGTTCCCATTCTTTGCAATGTTATCCATAATTTGTTATGATCCATACAGTTGAATGGCTTTGGATATTCAATAAAACACAGGTAATAACTTTCTGGTATTCTTTGCTTTCAGCCAAGACCCATGTGACGTCAGCAATGATATCCTTCATTCCATTTCCATCCTTTTCTGAATTCAATTTGCATTTCTGGAAGTTCCCTGTCAATGTATGCAACAGCTTGTGAATTATCTTCAGCAAAATTTTACTTGGATGTGATATTAATGATATTGTTTGATAATTTCCACATTCTGTGGGATCACCTTTCTTTGGAATGGGCATAAATATCTATCTCTTCCAGTCAGTTGGCCAGGTATCTATCTTTCACATTATGTGCATAAATGAGTAAATGCCTCCAGTCTTATATCCATTTGTTGAAACAGCTCAATGGGTATTCTGTTACTTCCTGGAGCATTGTTTTTTTTTGCCAGAAGTACAGCTTAGATTTCTTTCTTCAATACTATTGGTTATTGATCATATGTTACCTCCTGAAATAATTTTTCCACCAATCCTTTATGGTACAGTGACTGTATGTTCCCTCCATCTTCTTTTGATACTTCCTGCATCATTCAGTATTTTGCCTGTAGCATCCTTTAGTATTGCAACTTGAGGTTTGAATTTTCCTTCAGTTCTTTCAGCTTCAGAAATGCTGAGTGCATTCTTGCCTTTTAGCTTTCTAACTGCAGGTCTTTGCAGATTCATTATAATAATTTACTTTATCTTCTTGAGCTACCCTTTGAAATCATCTGTTCAGCTTTTTTATCTTGTCGTTTCTTCCATTTGCTTTAGCTGCTCCCTGTTCAAGAGCAAGTTTCAGTGTCTCTTTTGACATCCATTTTGGTATTTTTTCCCTTTCCTGTCTTTTTAATGACCATTTGTTTTCTTTATATGTGATGCTCTTGATATAATCCCAGAACTTGTCTGGTTTTTGGTCATTGGTGTTCAGTGTGTCAAATCTATTCTTCAGATGGTTTCTATTCAGGTGGGATATATTTTGGCTCTTGTGGACTATGGCTGGAAGTGCCCTATTAAGTAATCTACTGCACTGCACACCCAGAGTTGAAGGAAACTGCTTCCAAGATTGACTTACAGTAAGTACTCTGGCATCACACCTGGAGATGAATGTGATGGAGGGTGGAGTGAAGGATGAGAGGGAAAAGTCTCCTTGGGGAGCTTGACCTGGACCAGGATCCAAGATAAGGCTTCCTGGAATAGACTCTGCTTGTTGTAGGCCTTGATGCCTCTATATAAAGGTTGTTTTGTGTGGCATTTTGGTCTTGGAGATGCTCTCACCAGATGAAAAGCCTGGCTGATCCCTTAGCCATACCTGTGTGGCCTGGCTTTGCCCAGTAACAGGCCTGCAGTAGTACCTGAGCAGGTTGTTGAAGAGTTTCTTATCACGCCTGGCCTTCCTGGGTTATAGTGACTATTTGAATAGCAAAGAAAGAGGAGCCCTGTGCTTTTTATTTTGATAACTCTAGTCCCTATAGCACTAGAAAAGATGCTGAATGACTTAAGTTATTATTGTAGATGGGTTTAATTTGTCCTTAATTATCCAGTGGAGAATCTTATGTTTAACCAAATATAAGATAGGCACAGGCTTAGTTTTTAAAAAAAGAGTTATAAAAAATACAAGTTCTACTAAAATTCCTACAATTAGTTGACTGACAACTACATAAAGATCACATATATAATTCAATACCATTGTTATTCATTACAAAGCACTTTTTTTTTTTTTCATTGTGGTAAGTATATGTGTATATAAGGATCTGGTGGTATAATGATTAATGCACTTGGCTGCTAACCAAAAGGTCTGTGTTTCAAACCCACCAGCCACTCTGTGGAAAAAGATGGGGCAGTCAGCTTTTATAAAGATTTACAGTCTTGGAAACCCATTGAGGGTCGCTATGAGTTGGAATTGACTTGATGGTCCTGAGTGTGTGATATGTTTATAGACCAAAACATTTGACATTTCAACATTTTTCGTATATGTACAATTCAATGACATTAAATATGTTTATCATGTTCTCCAGCCATCTCCACCATCCTTTTCTAATTTTTTCCATCAGCCTTAACAGAAGCTTGTTGTTGTTGTTGTTGTTAGGTGCCGTCAAGTCAGCCCTGACTCATAGCGACCCCTCCTTGGGTTTCCGAGGCAGTAT
This sequence comes from Orycteropus afer afer, assembly GCF_000298275.1. Taxonomy (NCBI): domain Eukaryota; kingdom Metazoa; phylum Chordata; class Mammalia; order Tubulidentata; family Orycteropodidae; genus Orycteropus; species Orycteropus afer. The sequence goes on along the minus strand of NW_006921829.1, from coordinate 4,805,687 downwards.
CACTACGGAAGTAGGATTGCCCAACCTTCCTTCCGAGGAGTGGCTGGTGGGTTTGAACCGCCAGCCTTCTGGTTAGCAGTCAAATGCCTTAGCCACTATGCTACCAGAGAGCTTAGTGCTCCCTATATAAAACACTTCTTATTGGAAAAGTTTGAACTGTTCGTAAGAGCCCTGTGAGGAAACCAATATTGCCCCTATTTTATGGATGAAGAAAAATGAAGTTCACCAGATTAAAACAAATGGTCCCAAGGATTACTATACAATGTTTTAATGTTCTAAAAGGTAAAAGTTCTCTGTAATGTTACTCCCTCCAAGAGAACAAAGGTTGACTTTTCATGTATTTTCTCTAAGATTTTTTTCTTTGCGCTAGTGCCTAAGACACTTGACTGCTAACCAGAAGGCTGGTGGTTCAAACCTACCAGCTACTCCTCAGGAAGGTTGGGCAATCTACTTCCTTAGTGATACTACCTCAGAAACCCAAGGAGGGGTCACTATGACTCAAGTCTAACTTGACAGCACATAACAACAACAACAACAACATAAGTGCAAATGGTACCATAATATTTGGTAAACATTTTCTCATACTATTCAATAGCTGTGTAACACTTATTCATTCAGATGGGCCATAGTTTATTTACCCATTCTTCTCTTGTGGGATATTTTGTTTGCTCCCTATTTTCTTGTATAAATAATGCTACAAAAAATAGACTTGTACATATATCTCTGTAGGCAAAGATGCCTGATTCATATAGAAAATGTCTGGGGACCCTAAAGGGGCAGAAAGTCCACCATCATTAGCATGCATCTAGAAATCACCTGAAATATGCAAGAATTCTAAATATAAAGTTTCAAGGATGGCAAAGATATACTCTCTGACTGTAAAGAGCTGACAATTTCATACTTAGGGAGGCAAGTAATCCATGAAAGATAATAATATAAGGCAATAATGGGGTTCATTGGACTTCCTGAATGGATATATTCTCATCTTTCATCATACAAAGGAAGTTCTTTTCCAACAAATCTTGGACAATTTCTCAGTGGTTTTATTTTTCTCTTCCTGTTCCAGAATTGAAATGACATGTAGGTTATTCCTTTTGATGGTATCCCACATGAACCTTAGGCTTTCTTCATTTTGTTTTGATGTTTTTTTCTGATTGATGACTCTCCAAAGAAGTATTCAGGTATTTGTCTTCAATCTCACTAATTCTGTCTTCCGTTGCATCAATTCTACTCCTTTGCCCTTTCAATGTATTATCTATTTCTGACAACTTAATATTAATCTTCTGGATTTCTATCTGTAGATTTAGAATCATTTTTAATTTTTCATTTATTCTGTCATTTTGTTCTTGTATATTCTTCCAAAATTCTTCTAGGGTTTTGTCTGTGTTTTTATTGGACTATCTCTTAATCCTTTGAAGATACCTAAATATAATTATTTTGAATTCCTTATCAGAGAGTTCCAATGCTACTTCTTCCTCAGGGATGTGCTCTGGGTCTGTATCCTGCTCCCTTGTTTCTACCACTTTATTTTGCTTCTTTGTGTGGACTGTGATGGTCTGTTGTCTCTGAGACATCCTGATGTTGTATTTAGATCTCTGTTAACTGTTTGTGAAGTGCAGCCAAGGGGGAATCAGGCTCTTCTTGGTGGTTTTTTATCATTGGTCCGTTGGTGAAGAAGGAAGTGGTGGCTCTCAGTCAGTAAGTGAAGCTGCAGGAGGTGTGGGTGTAGTTGTGTTGTATGGGGACTGTTGCTGTCTCCCACTCAGTTAGACAAAAATAACAATTGAATAACCATCAAAAAAGTAAAAGCAAATGGACAAAACACACACTGTGTAAACAATAACCAAAAAAAGAAAAAAGGGAAAAAGAAGAAGAAGAAGAAAAAAAGCACTATCTGGGGAGAGATCAATAAGAGAAAAAAGGTAGAGAAGGAGAATAATAAAGAAACAAATGGAAAACCACAAAAAGAAAAACAGGGAATGGGGTTAACTATGAGAATGAAAAAAAAAAAAATTGCAACCAGGCACAGGGAAAAGAAAAAAAGCTGAAAACTAGAACCTGGGAGGGGAAGAATAAAGAATAATAGTAAAAAGGACAAAAGCAATAATAATAATAATAATAGTTTTAAAACAGACAAAAACAAACAAACTAAAAAACAGAAAACAGAAAAAAAAAAAATCAGGCAGGGCAGGGCAGGGCATGACACCCAGGCTTTGTCTGAGCATGCAGACTGGGATGGAATTCCTGCCAGTCAAGAGAGTGGGTGGGAGTTAGGGATGGCAGCACCTCTGTTCACCAAGAGGGTGTGGGGTATAAGAGTAACAAGGGGAATGTCACATCTTTCCAGTCGTCCACGTCCAGAATGTCCTTGCAGTTTCTGGCAAGTACAGCCTGTTCTTAAGTCCCTGGAATCTGGGTGAACTCTGTTGCTTATATACAATGGTCAAACCACTTGTAAACATTCAAAATGGCTGCACTTTCCAGACAGGCAAAAATCCACAGCTCAGCCCGCTTTCTTCTTTGTTGCTTCCCCTTTTATTCACCAGCCACCAGAGCAGTCCTCTGTGCAGTCCCTGGCTGGCTGGGCTGATTTTTAGGTTAATTCTTAGGTCCTACCACCACTTGGCAATATCCAGGCTGTCTGTGCCATCAGGATCACTGCCAGACTGCAGGTCTGTATGTCTCCTATTTTGATGTTTTCATGCAAATTCATCTGCTACTTAGAGTTTAGTCCACTTCTGTATCCTTCCCTTCAAGGCTCAGGGGTCCAGGATTATCTTCTGTATCTGTGTTAATTGGTTCCCCTTTTCTTTGTTGAAGAGGGTCTTTACAGTCTTTCTGCCTATTCCACCATCTTACTGGAATTCTCCACAAGGCAATAATGGAATGAACAGTCCCACATAATGAAATGTCATACAGAGAGTTAATACTAAAAAATGTTGATTTCCACAAATGGACATACATTATTGTCTGATCTCATTCATAGGAAATACCTAGAATAGGCAAATGTATAGAAACTGAAGTTTATTAGTGGTTACCAGAGAAGGGAAGGAGGGGACAAGGGGACTCATTGTTAGGAAGCTTTGTGTTTCTATTTATGGTGATTAAAACTCTGGCAATGGATAATGGTGATGGTTGCACAACACGATTAATGTAATTGATGCCATTAAATTGTATATGTGAAAAATGTTAAATTGATAAATACTGTGTTATACATATGTTTACAACAATAAAAAAATATTGATTCTTTGTTTTGATTTGCAAGAGCTGAGAGCTTGGTAATTGAGGGTGTGGAACTTGAGTTGGTAAGATCAGCAAAGTATGGTGTGGATTTATAATATAAATATCAGCCTTCAGCTCCTAGCTCTGCTTATTACTAGTAATATAAAATTGGACCAGTTAGTTTCCCTCTTGAAACTCCAGGTTTCTCATCTATAAGTGAGGATGATAATATCTATGTCACAGAAGATTAAATAATATATTTACTTTGAATGCGAAGGATGTTCTAATGTTAAGAATATTAGAACATATAATAGATATTAGAATATATAATAGATGGAAAAATTTAAGATGGGTACCTACAGCCTGGCATTTTGATATTCTTTTTGTAATCATTGTGGTAAGAAAACAATGTCCTTCACTCTCAGTGTTTGAAATAGCAGAGCAACAATGAGTTTCGGGGCAGCAGTAAAGTGTTCAAGAGCTGTTATTTCTTTTAAAGTGGGGCCAAACCCAAAGAGGAATTAAAAAAAGGGTATATCAAATGCTGTATCTCATTCTCCTTTTAAAATGGTTTTGCATCTAGAATATTTGCAGGTCAGTGCTCCAGGAACACTAAATGGCTTGTTGGCAGAACAAAATGTTGGTCTCACAGAGATTCCGTGTCCTCCAGGGCTGGTCAGCGAATGTGCTTATGCTTACGCTTGTCTTAGGAGGATGAGTGCTCTCCTAGATAGACGGAAGGTCGCACTTCTTCTTTGTCAAAAATCAAATTGCACAGAATTCTTTATTCACTGTGCAAGCAAAGAAGCTGGATACATAAGTAGAATGGAAAAAAAAAAATCTTTTCTTCTTAAGGTTCTGAGGAAGAGAAAATGTTTGTTGTTGGGAATAAATGAAAGATTGAATTGGACAGCATGAACCATGTTCAGGAGATCCAAGTTTCTTTCTGGTGAGTAGGATAGGACAGAAATATGGGTGCCCACATTTCAGTTGGGAAAGGTTTGTGCATTGAGAGGAGGTCCTGAGAGCAGGTAAAGGAGAGTGGGCCTGACAGACGTCCAGGAGTCCTTGGGTTGGAGTGTACCCAGATCAATGTTCTGGGGCTGGGCCAGGCAGCACAGAGGAGAGGTTAAGATGGAGACAGAGAAGGCCATCATTGTGTGTATGTGAGTGACTATATGTGATGTGTTTGAGTGAGTGTGTGTGAGAATGTTGAATGTGTGTGAATGTGTGGGTACAGGTACGTGAATGTGAGAATATACGAGTTTATATGTATGAGTGGGTACGTGAAAATGTGTGGAGTGTGTGTGTATGTGTGTGTGAGTGGCTGTGTATTTGTGTGAGTGTATGTGTATTTATCTAGTCAAATAAAATCTCACTTTCATTGATTATTTCCAAACTTTCTTTCTGGAAACCTTTCCAAACTTTTAACTAGACTCCTGTATTTTCAATTTACAGCACTCTCTGATAGCAACTATACTGAATTAGCACTTTCTCTGGGATAGCTGCATAAACCAAAACTCACTGCCATTGGGTCAATTCCGACTCATAGTTGCCCTCTAGGGCAGAGTAGAAGTGCCCCATGGAGTTTCCAAACCAGACTCCTACACCACAGCTTTCTCCTACTGAGTAGCCGGTGGGTTCCAACCATTGACCTTTTGGTTAGCAGCCAAGCTTCTTAACCACTGGTAAGTGGCTCCTGGGATAGCTGCACAGCGAAGTGTTAAGTGCAGCGACTATGAAATCAACCTGCCTGGAAACCTTGTCTCTGTAAACTTGAGTAAGTAACTTAACCTTTCTGTCCCTTAGTTTCCTTTCCTCTTGAATGTGGATGACAAGAATAGTTCCTACCTCATAAGATGTTTGGGAGGTAAATAAATGTGTTAATACATGTAAAGCATTTAGCAAAGTGCTTGACACATAAGAAGTGCTAAATAAATGTTAACCGTTATTAAAGTGTGGGGTAAAGGCAAACGTCTTGGCCATACTGGCTGTTATTTGAAAAATTACCTACTTATTGTTTTTACCACTTAAAGTACTCACATCAAAGGTCAAAGTATTTGTATTTTGAAGTGAAGAGTTGTTTCTCTCTTCTGTCTATCACCTAAAGTTCTCACACCTCTACAAACATGTAACCATTGTTATTAGTTTCTTGTGCAAACTTCTAGAGATATTTTACTTTATGCTTATAGAAGCAAATACAAATATATATCCTTCTTTTGACACAAATCATGGCATAATATTGTTTCTGTACTTTGCTTTTTCCTTTTTAACTTTATAGATAAGAAGAGCTACCCATATCAGTATGGAATGAACTACCTCACTATTTTTTTTTTTTTTTAAAGCTGTGTAGTATTCAATAAGGAGCTCTGGTGGCATAGTGCCTAAGGCACTTGGCTGCTAACCAGAAGCCTGGCGATTCAAACCCATCAGCCACTCCTGGGAAGGAAGGTTGGGCAATCTACTTTTGTAGTGATACTGCCTTGGAAACCCAAGGAGGGGTTGCTATGAGTCAGGTCCAACTCTTCGGTACATAACAACAACAGCAACCTAGTGTTCAATTGTTCGGATGTATCATAACTTACTTACTCACTTACTCACTTGCTCTTGATAAATATTTAGGTTTTTTGCAATATCTTCCAAACTGTCTGACACCATTACAGCCCAACACTGGGCAGAGACTTGTGCATGAAATGCTTCCCAGAAGATTATCCATGTACTATAGAGGAAAGGGAAGAAAGTTCTTGCATACAAGAGTATAAAAAGATACCCCTTAGGCTTGCTATTGTTGTTGTTGTTGTTAGGTGCTGTTGAGTTGTCTCTGACTCATAGTGACCCTATGCATAGCAGAACGAAACACTGCCTGGTCCTGTGGCAGCCTCATGGTCCTTGCTATACCTGAGCTCATTGTTAATCCATCTCATTGAGGGCCTTGCCCTTCTTCATTGACCCTCCACTTTACCAAGCATGATATCCTTCTCCAGGGAATGGTTCCTCCTGACAACATGACCAAAGTAGGTGAGATGAAGTCTGGCCATTCTCACTTCTAAGGAGCATTCCAGCTGTACTTCTTCCAGGAAAGATCTATTACTCCTTTTAGCAGTCCTCTTAACTAAACTAACTAATTCACAACTCAAAAGCATCAATTCTTCAGTTTTCCTTATTTATTGTCCAGATCTCGCATGCATAAGAGGCAATTGAAAATACCATGGCTTAGGTTAAGTGCACTTTAGTCTTCAAGGAGACGTCTTTGCTCTTCAGCACTCGAGAGAGGTCTTTTGCAGTGGATTTGCCCAATGCAACACATCATCTGATGTCATGACTGCTGCTTCCATTGGTGTTTATTGTAGAACCAAGTAATATGAAGTCATTGTTGTTGTTAGTTGCCATTAATTCAGCTCTGATTGATGGTGACCTTATGTATAACAGAATGAAAATTGTCCAGTAGTGAGATATCTTCATGATGTGGTGTGTTTGACTTCACTGTTCCAGTTATGTGAATATCCACTTCCATGAGGATCACCCTCATTTCTGATGGCCCTCTACTGTTCCAACCATGATCTCCTTTCCTAGAGATTGGTCTTTTCTGATTGTGTGTCCAAAGTAAGTGAATAGAAGTCTTGCCATCCTTGTTTCTAAGGAAAATTTCAATTGTCTTTCTTCTAAGACTCATTTGTTTGTTCTTTTGGCAGTCCACAGGATATTCAGTATTCTTCACTACCATCACAACTTGAATGTATCAATTCTTCTGTCTTCCTTTTTCATTGTCCAGCTTTTGCATGAATATGAGGTGATCAAAGACTATGGCTTGGATCAGGCATACCTTAGTTATCAATGTGACATCTTTTCTTTTTAAAACTTTAAAGAGTTCTTTAGCAGTATATTTGCCCAATGTAGTGTGTCATTTGATTTCTTGACTGCTATTTCTATGGACCAGAAGGCTGGCGGTTCAAACCCACCAGCCACTCCTCGGAAGGAAGATGAGGCAATCTACTTCCGTAGTGATACTGCCTCGGAAACCCAAGGAGGGGTCGCTATGAGTCGGGTCCGACTCGATGGCACATAACAACAACAACAAATTTCTATGGACAGGTTTGTTACATTAAACTATGATCAGGCCAGCTGAGAAGGTTTTATGGAATTTAGAGTTTATGCCATCAACCTTTACAAATGAATACTGGAACTTGTTCCTATTAGGAGTGGAAACATAGCCAGTTGGTAATAACTTAAACATTTGCTGCTTGAAAAGGAGAATACAGCCCATATGGAATGACTAATTTGGACAATCCAGAATAAGACCTTTTCCTAGCTGAATGTTATTAACTCACCAGTAGAGGGCACTCTCCTTTTGGGAGAAGTAAAATTGGCTCTGAGAAGGGTTTAAACTTAATACCCAGACAGTGCAATACTTCTCGCATGTAGTTGATTGGTGTGTCATTTCTTTGAATATTTAGGGATCAGTTGAGACTACAGTTGTTTATTTTTCAAGTGTATCTATGTATGGAGAGTTGTGGGGAGAAAGAGTGCAGAATTCACCAGAAATTTAGGGGAAGGCCTGTGATCTAACCTAGATTGGGAGAGATTTCCTTTCTTTAGGATGTGAGACATCCTGGCCTTCTTGTTTCAAAATTAGAAACGACATACTTTTATACCAGAGTCCCTTGAAAACATGAGATTTGCTTGGAAGACCTGTTAACAGGGCATTTAATTCTTGTTTATGCAGCTGGTGACTGCTCTTTGAGGGTAAAACTCCCACCAAATCAGGTAAAAGTCCATCACATCGCTTTAGAGGGAAAGAGGAAAGAAGTTGGTATTTATTTAGCATTTCCTGAGGTGTGTCTGGATGAAGCAAGTTCATGTGCTTGGCTGCTAACAGAGAGGTTGAGAGTTAGAGTCTGCCCAGAAGTGCCTTAGAAGAAAAGCCTGAGGATCTACTTGAGAAAACTCAGCCACAGAAAACCCTGTGGAGCATAGCTCTACTCTGATACACATGGGGTCAATGTGACTTGGGATCAGCTGGACAGCAACTGGTGGTGGTGGTGATGGTGAAGGTGGACGTGGTGTGATTAGGCCACTGTGCCCTATTTCTTTTCATTTTTGTCTTGTGGATATTATTCCTGCCTTCTCTTCCCAAATAATGCAGCTCAGGAAACCAAAGCTCCAGAAGATAAAATATACTGCCTCAATTCACATAGGAGTACTATTAGTAAATTTCAGCTGGGATTGCAAGACTAGCTAATGATTCCTTAGGCCAAGTTTTGTCTTTCACCAGAACAACTCCCTCCCTGCAGGGCATTAACTGCCTAAGGTAGAGATCTCCGACTCATCCCAGTGAGAAAGTTTCTCCTCTACATCTGACCTCTGGCTCAGTTTAAGAACCAACTCAAATGATACAGTTTTTCTATTTTCAGATCAATTTCCAATGATGTCCATGAATCCCGTTTTCCTTTATTCAGGGCACCTAGGGTAATATTGAACAAGTTCCAAGGAAATGGAAGACACGAGGGGTTTGAGAAACTTAACGTAGGACTTATGTTATGGAAAATGGCCGATTCCGAGCACTGAGTCATCTACCTTGAGGTTCTCCAGCTTGAGGGAGTGGGAAGACCTCAGACTGGTGAGCATCTCCTGAGCCAAAGCTGGCCTCTGTCTTATTTTGGTTTAAGAAGCAGCAGCACAGAATGAAGAGAAAGGGTGAGGCAAGTCATTTAGATGCAAGCCAAATAATCCCTATAGATGCTTTTCACATTGTTCCACATAATTTTGCACCCATAGGGAGCAGCCTCATAGGAATTTATAGTCATTGTTGTGTGCTCTTGAATTAATTCTGACTCACAGAAACCCTGTAGGACAGAGTAGAAGTGCCCAATAGGGTTTCCTAGCCTGAAATCTTTATATGAGCAGATCTCTAGATCTTCTCTTCCACAGAGCAGTTGGTGGGTTCTAACAGCTGCCCTTTCAGGTAGTAGCCCTTACTAAGTGTGGCTCCAGTTACTCACTGTGGCTCCAGGGCTCCTTGGGAACTTACTAGGGACAGCCAATTTAGATGACCTTTCTCCTTTTTAAACTCAAGACACTTATTGTACTGCATTGATTTTTGAACTCAGTCTTGCTAGACTACATTACAGGATTTTGAGAAACTTTTGCATTGATCACCTCATTTCTACTCACAATGTCACACAGGTTTCAAGCATATGCCAACAATATTCATTTGTTCAAATCTCTCTGGAGTTATGATCACATTATATAGAAGTTTCTAACTGAAATGAAATTATTTGAGGAATGGACGTTAAAAAGGAGTTACTGCTTAGATGTATTCCTAGAATTTTAAGAATCTATGTTGATGGCATAAGGAGCTCTGGTGGCATAGTGGATAAGGAATTTTGCTGAAACCATAAGGTCAGTGGTTCAAATCTACCAGCTGCTCTGCAGAAGAAAGTTTGGTTAATCTATTTCCGTAAAGGATTTACAGCCTTGGAAACCCAGTCGGGGTTGCTATGAGTTAGAATTGACTAGTCCAGTAGTTCTCAAACTATATTCAGCATCAGAATCACCTGGAGCTAGTGAGTATTAATGGATTAAACAGATTGGATTAAAACACAGATTGCTAAACCTGATCCCAAGGGTTTCTGCTTCTTTTAAGTCTAGGGTGGATCCAAAATTTTGTACTTTCTACCAAGTTCCCAAACGCACTGCCGTTGAGTCATATTTGACTCATAGAGACCCCCTTGGGTTTCCAAGGTGGTAACACTACGGAAGTAGATTGCCCAATCTTTCTTCCGTGGAGTGGCTGGTGGGTTTGAACCGCCAGCCTTCTGGTAAGCAGTCAAATGCCTTAGGGATTATGCCACCAGAGCTCCCAAGGGGATGCTAATGCTGCTGGTTGGGACTATAGTTTGAGCTCAAGATAATTGTTTGTCCCTGAACCTCTGCCCTCTTAGCTGGTAAGAGAAGGTAGTGATTAAGAAGCAAGGTTCTGGACTCAGAGTCTTCCTCCAACATTTTCAATTATGTGATCTTGCCTAAATTTATTTAACTTCTTAGCACCTCAATTTCCTCGTTTGGAAAATGGGGATAGTAGCTTCTATCTAGTTCACAGAGTTGTTGTGAGGATTAAGTGAGACAATGCATATAATTGGTTTAGCATATATGGTGAGCTGAATAGACACATATAGTATATATACAGTAAGGAACCCTGGTGCTACAGTGGTTAAGTGCTTGGCTGCTAACTGAAAGGGTGGCAGTTTGAATTCAGCAGCCACTCCTCAGGAGAAAGATGGAGCAGTCTGCTTCTATAAAAATTTACAGCCTTGGAAACCCTATGAGGCAATTCTACTCTGTTCTATAGGGTCACTTATGAGTTGGAATTGACTTGACAGCAATGAGTTTGGTTTATATATGCAATAAAATTAGGTCTACTTTCTAAGAGTTATTGTGTATCTTTGAAGTAATTTTTCAGAATTATTAAAAAATAGTCTAAAATAAAAATAATTAAACATTTGTTGTTCTTGTTATTTGCCATCAAGTAGGACCTGACTCATAGTGACCCCTCCTTGGGTTTCCGAGGCAGCAACACTACAGAAGTAGATTGCCCAACCTTTCTTCTGAGGAGTGGCTGGTAGGTTTGAATCACCAGCCTTCTGGTTAGCAGTCAAGTGCCTTAGGCACTACGCTACCAGAGTTCCTAATTAAACATTAGGCATGATCTTTTCTCCAAATGACCTTACTTTAAAAATAATTGGAGAGGTTATATACATGTATGTTTAAGAAGCACTGAAGTCCCCATGAATGAAGTACAGCTAGGGCATTAGCAACCGTTATTATTACCTGAGGCTAAGAGAAAGCCTATAGCCTCTGGAAATATCAATATAGGGGAGGTAGGAGAAAAGTTAGAAGAAAGTTTCCATAGAGGTATGGGTTGGTAGCTTTCAAAAAATGGAACTCAAATATTCCTGGATGTAGGAATATGCAAGGCTGTTTTAAGATTTTAAATTTGGTCCTGAAATTCTTATCCCTTGCAGAATTGCCTGCTTTACTAACCTGCCAGGGCAATGGAAATTCCCACTCCTTTGATTTAAGACTGTGTGCCTCTAGAATGCAAATTGTGTTTTCTAGGAGTAATAGCACATTAATCCAATCACATTCACTAACTCTTTCAGATTAGATTATATTAGATTATCTAGGTGTTACCTTGGAAAATACAGTGCTTTGCCCTGAGGTGATGGACGCAGAAACAGACTTGGAGAAAAGGAAAGATCTGGAGTCTGGGGTGCTGACAGTGGGGATTCTGGGCAGTCAAGGGCACTGGGGGGCAGGAGAGAACTGCTAGTTAATGATTTAGTCAGCTCATTTCAGCCAGCCTTTCCAGTTCCCTGCAACCCCCAGGTCTTCCATAGTTTGTTTTAAGGTTTTATTCTAAAAATTACTTTTCTCACTTTCTTTGTTGGTTACCAGGGTAGGAGCAGAGGGGAGAGAACACTGCAAAAACTAACTAACTAACTAAATAAATAAAATTAAAAGAAAAAAATTGCTTTTCTCTTTTGTGATGAAACTGGGGAGAATAGTTATGATGGCAGCATTCTCGCTATCCTCAGTCATGCCACCTCTTCTCCAGACCCCTTCCCCATTTCCATTTTGGAGAGCCACTTACCCCTAAGAAAGAGAACAACACTTGTTCTGATTGCTAGTGTTAAGCCTGGCTAAGTTGTGGCTGCTTTGGGGCATTTTGGCAGAGATCACCCTGTGAGTTTGCCCCCTTCTCTACTTCTAAATATGACTAAGTCACCTGAAGCAAACATTACGTAAGTCTTATCCTAATATCATGGGAAATCCTGAGATGATAGAAAGATAAGACTTACTGAAGAGCAAGCTATGACTTTGTTTCATTTTAATAGCTTGTGCTGACTGGGAATCTTAAAGCAAATTCCACTGAACACTGCAATGACATTTCCTGGCTAACCTATGAGATGGAATTAGACCATAGGGCATGGTTGTCACTTCCAGAATGGCACATAGGGCTGTGCTCACAGAAGCACCACATAATCCACATCAAACTGTAAAGTGTGAGGCCAAAAGTTTTATTTGGTGGTCCATTTCAGGTCCTTAGGCTTTGCTGCAGCCTGCTTATAGCCCCCTGGGGATTCTTGTTCCATCCCCCATTCTTGGCAGGCAGGTGGGCTTCCACAGTGAATCTAAGGTAAATTAAAATCATTGTGCAATGCCTTGTGATGTCACAATGTTGTCAGATGGGCTGATAAGACTAAAGGGTGGACAAGGTTAAGTTCAGGTCTAGTTGGTCTTGTTTTAGATTTCAGCCCTGCCCTGTCTTCACTTGGTACATGGGGAGGGCATGAAGGGAAAGTCATCTCTGTGGCTAGTGTCCTCAGTCAACATTGGGCTTGTGTTTGGAAGGGGAGCTGGTGCTGTGGCCAGTGGAGGGGGCCAGGTAGAGTGAGAGACATGGAAGAGGGCAGGCTGTGACTTTTCAGAAGGCTAAGCAGCTTGCACGGGGCTGCAAGATTGTGTGCATGTTATAAAAGTATATTAATCTAAAATATGGACATCTTACATTGAAAAATAATAAAAAGAGAAGAGAAATTTAAGAAATTTTTAGTGAGTCCTTTTTAGGCTCCTAGTAGTACTGTAAGGAGCTCTGGTGGTACAAAAGTTAAGGCCTTTGACTGCTAACCAAAAGTTTGGTGGTTTGAGCCCACCAGCTGCTCCACAGAAGAGAGATGAGGCAGTCTGCTTCTGTAAAGATTTAAAGCCTTGGAAACCCAATGGAGGTTGCTATGAGTCAGGATTGACTTGATGGCAGTGAGTTTGGTTTTTTTGTTTTTTGTACAATTGTAGAAGGAGCCCTGGTGGCACAGTGGTTAAGCAGTTGTCTTCTAACTGCAAGGTTGGTGGTTTAAACCCACCTGCCATCCCATGGAGAAAGATGTGACAGTCTGCTTCCATAAAAATTTTTAACTGTCAAAACCCTGTGGGTTTAGTGCATGATTAGTGCATGCATAATACTGCATTACCACTAATACCAAACACCAGACAATGGATAAATGCATAGACAGGCGAGAAAATCAGGTGGGGGTAGGTGAATAGGAATATACCCTAGACCAAAGATAGATTTGGCTGAGGATAATCTTACATATGCACTTGTGCTACAAAATTAGCCACATACATTACAGAAGCACAAGAAGGCAGAGTTGGAGTAACTTCTCAGAGACAACCAAATACCTTGAGAGATAGAATCACTGGGCCTGCTGACCCGGGACCATAGTCTCAAGGGACATCATGCTCAATTGGAACAATATGGTGCAAAAAATTTTGTTCAATCTATTTTGGTGAGCAGCGACTGGGGTCTTAAAAGCTTTCATGCAGCCATCTAAGATACAACTATTTGTTTCTAATTCTGAATCAAAGAAGAGTGAAGAAAATCAAAGGCATCTGGAAACAATTAGTCCAAGGATAAGATGGACCACAAGGACCTCAGCCATCATGACCTCATGACCAGAAGAACTAGATGGTGCCCAGCTATCAATGCCAACCACTCAGAAAGGCATCAAAACTGGAGATCCTGGATAGAGTGGGAGGCAAAATATGGAACAAGATTCAAAAACACAAATCTGACCAGAATTACTGGTCAGATAGAGACTAGTTTGTGGTAGTTAAGTTTGTGTGCCAACTTGGCTGGGCTTGGTTGAGTGACTGGGCAGCTGGATGTAGTATTCTCCATGATGAGACTGGTAATTAGCTCCATGGTGGAATCTACTATGAGCAGCTGAGTAGCTGCCTTGGGGATGTGGTCTGTTTCCTGTATGTAAGGAGTAGCCTTGGGGAACTGTCTCTAGCTTATGGGACGCTTGAACCCTGCATGTAGCCTGTCATGCTTTGCTGACCTTGGGACTTTCAGTGGACTTAAATTAATGGCCTGCCGTGTGGTTTGGTAACATCAGAACTGTGCCTTTTTACTTGTCAACCTTGGGCTTGTCAGCCTCAGCAGCCAGCAGCTGTCTGAGTGAAGAAAAACCTCTAGCTTCAGTGGGCCAGGAACAGGAGGCAGAGCTGAAGCCAAGGTTGAGGGGCTTTCACCCAGCTCCTAGAATTTGGCACTTTGAACTTGGACTTAAAGCCTCCAAACTGTAAGAGAATAAATTATTTGTCAAGGCCATCCCATTTGTGGTATAATTCTTGTGAGAATGGTACAGTTGTTGTTATTTGCTATCAAGTTGGACCCAAGTTAGCGACCCCTCCTTGGGTTTCCAAGGCAGTATCACTACGGAAGTAGATTGCCCAACCTTCCTTCCAAGGAGTGGCTGGTGGGTTTGAACCACCAGCCTTCTGGTTAGCAGTCAAGTGCCTTAGGCACTACCCTACCAGAGAGCAGTACTAGGTAACCAAAACATGGTGGAACCCCCAAGACTATGGTCTCAGATTACCCTGTGGGCCTAGAAAACAAAACACAAAAAACCCTATGGCACATTGATTCTGTCCTATAGGGTGTTAAGGGTCAGAATCCTTAATGGCAATGGGTTTGGTGTTTTGGTTAGTAGTACAGTCTGGTAGAATTCTCACCTCCCATGCAGGAGACCCGGGTTGGATTCCCAGCCGATGCACCTCATGTGCATCCACTACCCGTCTGCCAGTGGGGGCTTGTGTGTTACTATGATGCTGAACAGGTTTTAGTGGAACCCTCTGTTCTGGCTACCTAGTGCTGCTCTGACAAGAATATACCACAAATTGGATGACCTTAATGAACAGGAGTTCTTACAGTTTGGAGGCTTTAAGTTCGAGTTCAAAGTGCCAGGTTCTAGGGGCTATGGGTGAAAGCCCCTGAACCTTGGGCTTCAGCTCTGCCTCCTGCTCCTGGCCCACTTAAGCTGGAGGGTTTTCTTCATTCAGCTGCTGGCTGCTGAGGCTGACAAGCAAAAAGGCACAGTCCTGATGTTACCAAACCACACAGCAGGCCATTCATTCAAGTCCATTGAAAGTCCCAAGGTTGGCAGAGCATGGCAGGCTGCTGAACAAGGACACAGCACATGCAGAGTCCAAGCATGCCATAAGCTAGAGACTGTCCCCAAAGCTTCTCCTTATATACAGGAAGCAGACCACATCCCAAAGGCAGCTACTCAGCTGCTTGTGGTAGATCCCACCATGGAGTTGATTGCCAGTCTCATCATGGGGAATAACTACCACCAACTACCCAGTCACTCAACCAGGCCCAGCCAAGTTGATACACAGACTTAACCACCACACCCCCAGACTATGACAGACTAGGAAGAAAGCCCAAAAATCAGCCTATGAAAACCTTGTGGCTTGCAACTGTCTCATCAGCAACTGATTATAAGGATTGTGTGGGACTGGACAGTATTTTGTTGCATTGTGCATGGGGTTGCATGAGTTGATCAACTCCTGGCAGCTAAGAACAACAGTACTATTATATTTAGATCAAAGAGGCTTGTAAGCACTTCCTAGTAATAAATTCTCCAAACCCAACTCTGTATAATGAAACCCTGTGTTACTTCTGGGAGGATCCTGAATACTGGGGTTAGAGTAGGGTGTTAGGCCAAGAGACCTACAGCTTCTTGCTAGCTATATGATCCTCTGAACAATTCCAGGTTTCTAAGAGTGTTTTCTAAACACCTTTGCAGATAACTTTATAAATGACATTGGTCACAATTACTATCCCTTCTCAGTAGTACAGAAGTGAACATATTTTCTTGTGCAAATCTTTTAGAGAGACTGAAGACCATTTGGTGTAAGTCTTCCTACACTATATTAGGATGCTAACCTGCTTACATGCTAAAAAGGGTCAGGCAGAGTGTTATTGCCCTTGATTTATTCTCTCTCTTGGAAGAATCTTCATTTAAAGCAGAATGGTTCGTGATTTCTCAGAAGAAATATAAATTTGTTAAATAAATTTAAAGAAGGAAAAGATCACTGAAATGGCTCTCTGTGTGCTTATTAGAATCAAAAGCCTTGATGATGACATAGGTTGTATTCAAGAGGATTGGGGAAAGGAGGTTTTTAATGGTAATGAGAGAAAGGGGATCACTCCAAATCCAAATGCTATTGTTGCCTGCCACATTACTTTCCCAGAGACAACATCAAAGCTTCCTTCATGTACTTAAGAATAATGATAGCCATTCTGACTCTTTATAGTGCTCTAAGTATTTAATACTCATATCACTATGGAGTGGGTTTTATTGAGTCTGTTTTACAGAGGAGGCTCAGAGGAGTGTGCTGTCCAAGGTCCGCCAGCAAAGAAATTGTAGAAGAGTCACAGGTTTTTGACTCCAGAGCTCAAGTTCTTTCCACTAGACCAACCAGTTGGTGTTGAATAAATTCTCTCTTTTGGCAACCACAAGTGTCAGAGAAGAACTGGGCCCCATAGGATTTTCAGTGGGCGAGTTTTTGAAAGCAGTTTCGTAGGCTTTTCTCCTGAGGGCCTTCTGAGTGTACTTGAACCTCCAGCCTTTTGATTAGCAACAGAGTACGTTGACAGTTTGCACTGCCCTGGGCCTCTTTCTGCTAAGCCATATCCCTTCTTATGTTCCTGTGGCTCTGACTGTTCCACTTCTTTTCACCATCTCTGCCTCTTACCAGCATGAACCTAATACCTTTGGCAAACTTCTTGTCAGCTGCCATATCCTCCCAGACTACTGTTGTTTTCAGACATTCTACTTTCTGCTACCGCAGTAGACAAGTAACATCTATCCAATTGCTTTGTGACCCTTCTTCTCTGGGGCTTAATTTCTCATATCTATAAAGGTAAATAGCTGTCAGGAATCATCTTGCTTGTTACTCCATCTCTCACATCTCACGGTGAGCCCAGCCCTGATGCTCTTTGAGAGTGGATGAGGCTCTGGGAAGAAAGTACACAGGGAGCCCGGGGCTCCTTATTTTTATGCTCTTTTTTGATGCTCTCACTGTTGCTACTCTAAACTTATTGCCCACTCACTCTTGGCCATAGCCCCTGACTTTCTGTTTCTTTGTCTTTCTCCTAGTCCCTGAATCACATCTTCACTATTTAGCAGGTATGTGACAATAGGCAAATGACATTACTTGTTTGAGCCTCAGTTTTTCCATCTGTAAAAACAAACAAACAAACAAAAGAAAACCAGCAGGGTTGAGGGCAGGATGATAATATCTATCTTGCATAGATTAATTGTGAAGAATAAACTAATGTTTTAGGAGAAAACACCTGGCAAATAGTTGATACTTGGGCCATTTAAGTTTCCTTCTTTCTTGATTTGGGCCTTAGAAATAATACTTATCTTTTAAACTTAGACTACCCAATCAAATACTTGAACCTCTTCACTTTTCTCCCTTGGAAGGAAGGTTGGGCAATCTACTTCTGTAGTGATACTGCCTCGGAAACCCAAGGAGGGGTTGCTTTGAGTCGGGGCTGACTCGACGGCACATAACAACAACATACTAATATGTGTCCTTATTTTTTATAGTCTTTGTTCCCAGACCCTCAATGCTATTTATGTCACTGGTTTTGGGGCCTGTCCCCTCTTCTTTCTGCACCTTCTCTAGGCTTACTTCCTAGGCTTACTTACCTACATGGCACTTGTCTATGCCTTTTTGCTGTGATAACCAGGTGTTGACTAGAATAATACCTGCTTTGCATACCTCGGAAATTATTGCAAGGATTAAAAGGGATGATTTATGTGATGAAAGTGCTTTGAAAAGGAAAATGGGATTCATTCACAGGAGTTATCATTATGATGATTATTATCACTCCCGGACTATCTTCAGATGCCTGAAAATATCCAGTCAGGCTGGACCTCCTCAGCATATTCTTATCTCTTTTGGACTTTCTCACACTGGCTAAGAAGCCTGATAGTTAAGCAACTGAAGAACTTGCTGGTAGACAGCAGTGTTGGGGGTGGAGAATGCCTGGGTAATGAATTACCTTCTTTAGGGCCCCAACGGGATATCTGGTACCCTGGAAAGTGTTAATTTACCTCACTTGAGTGAATGCTTTAGGCTCAGCAAGCATTTCATTTGCCCAGGCAGCCCATTGTGATGATGACATTAAATAATCATTATCATTACGTGGAAATCTTGTCACCTTGGGGATTTAGAAAGTGTTTCTCAAGTCACATACATATAAGCAACCAAAATGAGCAGAATGTTCATCTAGAAGAAAGTATTTGTGAAGAAAACATTCGTTTGTAATTGTCAGCATTTGGCAAAGGCAGGGAATGGAAGAATGAAATGAACCACAGATTTGGATCCCTTCCAGCGTTTTTTCCAATCCCTAATTGCTGGAGATGGGAGGGAAGCCTTCCTGCCCTGGACGTCAGCTCTGTGGAGGAGGATAGCAGCCTCCAACTCCCTTACCCCTCCATCCAGGAAGCCGTTTCAAAGGGAACTGCCTTCAGGGAAAAGCAAGAGCCTATTGGCCAATATCTATTTATAGTCTGACACCCTGTAAACTTGTCTTATTTTTAAAAATTAAGAGCAAAAAATTATTTTACTTGTTGTTTGTTTGGACCACCTCCAGGCAGTCATATCTGTTTTCTTTATTTCTATGCTGGTTGCTCAATATCTTGGGTCTTGATTGAATTGGTTTCATTCCTAGGTCCTCCCTTATTATTAATGTTCTTATTATTGGTTAGTTCTATGTTTGCAGTGTCCTTGACAATCTTTTTTTATTAACTGTTCTTTACAACAGCTCAGTGAAGTGGATCTGCCTCACTGAATATTTATCCAACAAATTGTCTAACATTTTCTTTTGTTGGCCTTTATTAGAATTTATGCACTGCCCCTCCCCACCCCCCTTATAGTTACTCTTCTATAGGAAACTTATTTCATGTTCTTTCTTACAGGGCAACATGAGCCACGGGCTTGGGTCATCTGCTTTCAATTTGTGTTTGGTTTCTTCTTCCTCCTCTGTCTGACTTTCTCACCCTCCTCAAAGTTATTGTTGCCTCTCATGTCCATGCAAATGGTCCTCAACTAATTTAAGGTAGGTTTGAGCAAAGGGCTTTCTTGGCATCTAGGTGCATCTCTTAATGGCCACAGGCTGTTAGTTTTTAAACACATGACTTGTTACCAAATAGGTAGTTATTGCTAACATTTTGTGGTTGTTGTTGTCTCAGGGTCATACAGGCTGAGGTTTGCATGGTCTGCTAGTCCCATGGACTCAATTTTTCCATTCATCTTTGGTTTTCCTCATTCATCTTTACTTCAGATGAGATGAGACCCATTGTTGCATCTAGATGGCCACTTGCAAACTTTTAAGACCCCAGTCACTACTTACCATTGTTTTTGTGTAGTATGTTATGTCAATTGAACTTGATGTCCCCCATGCCCATGGTCCTGACCCCAAAGGTCCAACAACTCACTTCCTCCGGGTGGCTGGGTGTGGCTAAGAAGTTATCATAACTTTGCCCCCGTTAGTTCTATTTATAGTGACATTCTTAACAGCACATGCAAATGTGTATGTAAAATATCATCTGCCAACCTTAAATGTGGTCATGGGTATATTCTCTTTTGCCTAGACATAGCTGATCATTCAACTTATCTACCTGCGTATTTAGGTATCTTGTATCTAAAATTCATTTTTTAAAGCTATCTGCTGTGTAAATGGGTATTTTAGAAAATATCCTAAGTGAGGTTACATTAGTATCCCTTCTAGATGGACTCTGGATGCCTCTGTGTTGTTCTGTGTTGTACCAGATTTAAGCTAATGGAATGGGAGTTATCAATGCAATTCCCAGTATTTAGCACTATGAAAATGACTTGATGATCCAGAACTTTCTGGCCCTATGGAAGTTAGTGTAGAGGCTGCAAAGAAGGGAGAAAAGTAGGTTCCTCCACTTTCTCTTTCCATCTACTATTTCATGGTATATTGCTCCAGAACAAATGGACTGGCTGTTTCTACACAACAAGCTTTACAATTAATGATTAAAAATAAGTTATACTAAGTGACAAATATTTTGTTACCTATGTATTTATCTCAATAAAAAAAGTAAGTTCTACTTATGAGTTGGGCACATTTCAGGTACTTAATACACACTGTCTGCATGAGCAAATTAATGAATTTACCTTGTCTATTTCAGCTGCCCAAAGAGATTAACATTTTCTTTTAAAAAAAGACCCAGAAATGGCTTCACTGGCCTTTGCCCAAGCATACCCTGGGATCAATCAGCAATTGAGAAGAACTCTGAGTTTGGTCCAGATTCACTTGCAAGAAGCACCTTTGATAAAAACTCTGTTCTCTTACCAATGTCCCTTCAGCTCTCTCAGCAGCCCTGGCAAACTTTGTGAAAAGCAAATGCACTGTAGGCGGAAGCTGCACCAGAAAGCCAGATGGCAGTTTCATCCCCAATTGGGCAGCAAAACCTCTTAAATCAACCTTTTGGTTCATTTAGGGGGATTGGACTTACAAAAGGTTAATGACGCTGCTAAGTCTATGTATACCAAAACAAAAACCAAACTCACTGCCCTTGAGTTGGATCTGACTCATAGCGACCCTTCCTTGGGTTTCTGAGGCAGTATCTCTACGGAAGTAGATTGCCCAATCTTCCTTCTGAGGAGTGAGTGGCTGGTGGGTTTGAACCTCCAGCCTTCTGCTTAGCAGTCTTAGGCGCTATGCCACCAGAGCTCCTAAGTCTATGTATAGAAACACAAAATTGGTTGCTGGAGGTTAAAAAAAAAATCGTTTATTTGAATGTACTTGTGTTAAATTAAGTTTCCAGGAGGTTGTACTGTAGAATTCTGGCTTTTGTGAGTTATCCTTGTGACTGGTCACTGTTAGAAATAGAATTTGATCTTGGCTCTTGATTCTTCTCTTAAATCAGTGAGTTAGAGGCCACAAGAGCCATTATCCCTCTTTACCACCTACTTTCCTGTTCCTTATATTAGCCATTGATTCTAGTTTCTTCTTTTCACACGTCATTCTCTTTGGCAGGAACTAGCCTTCAGAAGGTTTTAGCCTACATAGTTCTTCTGGTGCTGAAGATTTAGCTAATTGGCAATTGAATGGAGGAAAGAGTCAAGCAGGGAAATTTGTTCCTTGGAGGATTTCTTGTAAGCAGATATAAAGTGTCTTTATCACTCAAAGTACCTCCAGCACTTTCATGAATCAATTAGCCACTGTCAGGGCAGAGAGTGTGGAAGCAGAATAAGGCATGTGGTGACAGCAGAGACCCTCACAGCTCTCTCTCTCAGGCACGCTGTCCTTGATCATTAGATAACCACAGTGATACTTTACCCCCTGGCAACTATTTCCATTACAATCAGAACTTCAGAGCAAGGGCAAGGTTTTTCAGGGTCTTGCTCCACTTCATTAACAAACAAACACCCACAAGGAGAGATTGGGGAGAAGGGAGGCTGGCCTGTCCCTTTGAGACACAAAGCCAAGATAAGGAAGCACAAAGAAATCAGTCTTCTATTTGCTCACACTGACTCCAGAATGCTTATGTATTCTCTGGATGGTTTGGTCGTTGACTAATGTGAAACTGTAGTGTGTCTCTTAGTTTATTAGATGAGACCATCTAAGTAGTGCAAAAGACTCTTAATTCTGAGAGGATGAGGCTCTTGACATGAGCCCTTCTAAGATTACAAAATAGGTGTGACATGCCTCCTGCCAGTTACTCTGCAGACGGAGCCTCCAGCATATGCCTTAGAGGCCTGCGAGGTACAGAGTGAGGGTGGAATTTGAAGCATACCTAAAAATGTGTCCAACCGAGCTGTCAAAAAAATTCTCTGTCAGTCACTCTGCAGGAACAAATGGAGCTTCTGAAATCATTTTAGGAACACGTGTTGAACTTTGAGTTCCCAATGTGTTGATAACAGGGCCAGAGGGGACAGAGGATGGAGAACAGGGTGACCGTTTGCAGCCAGTTCAAGAGACTAAAGGTGAACTTCATCCTTCACATGATTTGGAGCCTTTTACATACTCAGCAAGCCAAGAGGTTGGAAAGAAAAGTGCTTCTTATATAATAGCTGAGAACTCTTATCTCATCTTTTGGAACAAGCTGGGGGGTAGGTGGCAACTATTTTGGTCTTCGACTTCACAGTTGGCAGAGCTGAGGTACAGGGAAGGGAATTGGTCTGTCTTAGCCCACTTAGCCAGATGTGCATGTGAAGAGAGTCTCTTTAATGCCCCTCAGCAGTTCCTGCAGTAATAGCCCATCCTTCATCAATGTCATTTACAAGCTCCACTCGAGCCCCTTGGCTGCCTGATAGAGAGCGGCAATTTACAGCATCACTGAGGTCACGTGACAGAGTTGGAGTCCCAAAACCTAAGCATGAATTCTGACTCCTCTGCTTACTAGCTCTGATCTTGGGCAAGTTGCTTAATTTCTCTGCAGCCTCAGTTTGTTTCCTTTAAAATGGGAATGGCAATAACTATAGAGCACAGATTTTTGCAAGAATTTAGTGTTGTGAAAGCATTTAACCAGTGTCTGGCATAACTCAGTAAGTATTAATTGGGTCTGCATCTAAGGGAGAAGTAAAATAAGCTCAGCTTTCCTTCTCTGACTTCTTTTGATCTCAGGGAAGAGCAGGCTCCATCTTAATTGTTGCACACAACTTTTATATCAGTGGGTCTTAAAGTGGGGTTCCTGGACCACTAGCATAAGAGTCACCTGGGAACCTGTGAGAAGCACAAATTCTCAGGTCCCACCCAGGATGCACTGAATCAGAAACTCTTGAAGGGGGGGGGGGAGAGAACAGCAATCTGGGTTTTAACAGGTCCTCAAGATGATTCTGATGCACATTCAAGTTTGAGAACCATTGCCATATATTGACTTCATAATAATGTTGTTGTTGTTATTAGGTGCCGTCGAGTC
>NW_006921829.1:4755742-4779724 GCF_000298275.1 Orycteropus afer afer | reverse complement strand
TCCGACTTTGACATCTTCGGCTCAGGAATATCTGTCCTGTCTTTGTGCTCTTGTTGAGAGAAGATGAAAGAGAATTTGCTAAAGGTTTGAACTTTTAAGACATGCTTTCCCTTACAGGAGATAAAATTGGCAAGAGAACATAGTGGGTCTGCATGAACATGGAGCTGGTAGAAGAAACTGTACAATACAGTCCAAAAGTCACATTTCCTTATAACAATGGAATGTGCAGAGACCGAACAGACCTTGAAATAAAACACTAAAAGAGTTATTGGACTCAGACATCTAAATTCCAGGAGGTGAGGCTTAAATTCATTAGATATTCAGAAGGATGTTTAGAGTGTTGGCAGACATTAAAAAGATTTTGAAAAGCTAAATATGTAATGGGAGCTCTGGTAGCATAGTGGCTAGGGCACTTGACTGCTAACCAGAAGGCTGACAGTTCAAACCCACCAGCCTCTCCTCAGAAGGAAGATGGGGAAATCTACTTTCATAGTGATACTGCCTTGGAAACCCAAGGAGGGGTCGCTATGAGTCGGGTCTGACTCAATGGCACATAACAACAACAACAACAAAATATGTAATGGAAAGCTCTGATTTTAGAGTTGTGGAGATCAGCCTGTCTCTTCATCTCTCCAATAGGGGATATAAGGATTCATCCCCAGCCTGACTCCTTGTTAATCCCATGTAACTTCCTTTCTCACAGTGACTTAGAGAGAGCCTCTTGGCAAAAAATGGCTACTGTTTCCTCGTTCCTCCATACCCTATCCTTACTCCTCCATCACTTTCATCCCTCTCTGGAAAAGTTTAGAAGCCCCCTTTTTTTTTCAGGGGGAAATATTGGTTGAGTAGCCTTAACCATACTTGACAGCATAGAATATTTAAGTCCAAGGACTTCTTATCACTCTGTAATCCAACATCCTTAATTTTACAAAACTGAGGTCCATAGATGGAATCCCCTGACTCTAAGGTCAATGCTGTCTAAACTACTCCCTAATGGAAGTATCTCCACATAGTCTGTGTGATTAGTAATCATGGGGTGTGACAGGGAAAAGGGAAGTCATGCAATAAGAAGCCTTTCCCCTCCTCTAGTTTTTCTGATATAATACCATAAAAAAATCAATCTATATGTGGGTCAGTATGGTAATTTTCCATTTGCCTTGAAATAAATGAGGGATGATGTTTCATTGACCCATTTTAAATTGTGGGCACTAGGGAATGGGTGGAAGTCAAAACCAAACACATCCCAAATAGTCTCTAATTTATCTTTTTGAAGGAGAGGCTTATCATTGGCAGGCCATTAATTTTTAATTGCTGCCAAAGTCATGTTGCTCACTTAAATGGGGAAGAGTAGTTGGGACCCAACCCTCGACATCATATTAATGGTTTTTGCTTATAACTCTTGAATTTCCAGGACTAATTACTATTTTTCCCCATTAAGAGAATTTAAAAATGGAAACAAAATACTCCTTTTTGACTTTGGCACTGGAAATATCAGGTATTTGCTTAGTATTCCTTAAATTTTACTTGGCATTCTTCATGCTGACATTCTGGAGTGCCCAGGCAATAAGTCAAATGATTTCTTAGATGTTCAGGGAATGGTGCATACAGCCAATACTTGATTTTTCAGAATAATGGGAGGAAACTTTGGCCTGGATTACTTCAAACCAGAAAATCATCAGAATAAACAAAGTTCAGTGTATGCATGTGTGTTTGCTTAATTTTCGTTTTCATCCCATAAAGGAACTATGTTGTAGTAAGGCATACTTAAATATTCATTATAAAATAATAATAATAATAATAATGGTAGTGAACAACCATTTGTTGAATACTTAATGTGTGCCAGATACATGTGCTATGTGTGTAATATTTCACTCATATTTCACAACTCTCAGTGGAAGGAATTTTATCCCCATTTTACAGCCTGAGCAAGTTAAGTAATTTGTCACAGGTCATATTGGAATTCTTGGGTGACACAAATGGTTAAGTGCTAGGCTACTAATCAAAGATTGCTTCAAGCCCACCCTGAGGCATCTCAGAAGAAAGGGCTGGCTATCTACTACCAAAGGGCCAAAGCAATGAAAACACTATGGAACACAGTTTTACTCTGAAACACATGGGGTCACCATGAGTGATAATCTACTCAACAGCCACTATTTATTGTTTTTCTGGGAAGTTAGTAGGGAAGGTCACAATTTGAACCCAGACTCTGACTTAAGACTGCTTCCTACAATTTTTATTTTCCTCTTTTAAGGAGAGGGAAGGGGCTTGCAAGGGAGAAACAGAGAGGGGCTGTCACCAATGCTAGCCTCCAGTCTTTCCTCTTCAAAGTGTAATTTGACCCAGCAATCCAATTACCAGGCATATAACCTAAAGAAGTGAGATCCAGGACAAGAATGGTTATATGCACACCCATGTTCATTGTAGCACTATTTACAATAGCAAAAAGATGGAAACAACCTAGGTGCCCCATCAACAGAAGAATGGATAACCAAACTACGGTACATGCACACAATGGACTGCTATGCAACACTAAAGAGTAACGTAGAATCTGCAAAACACCACATAACATGGATGACCTTGGAGGACATTATGCTGAGTGAAATAAGTCAATCACAGAAGGACAAATATAATATTAATTAATTATTGCAAAAAGCCAAGGAAAGATTTATATATGGAAGGAAAGTTTCTTTGTTGGTTACCAGGGATGGGAGGTAAGAGGAAGAAACACCGAAAAAAAAAAGTGTAATTCTTCTCCCAAGTTCTACATTTGCTGGTGAATGCACAGTGCTGTATGAAGCAAGGTGGCATCTAATTCTTCCCTCAGGCCAATTAGATGAGGAAAAGGCTTGGGAAATGTATCTATCTGGAAGACTCTGAGTCCAAATGGTAAAAAGTGAGGAGATTAAGTGGTTATGAGGAAGAGGCTTCAGGAGGGGATGCTGAAAGGGTCAACGAGGTCAAGAGATAGTTGAGAACAGCCTCTATGAGAGAACTACTTAACCCTGAACCACACTGTGTTTTGGAATGATGACATTTCCACTCATGTACTGCCACTCTCCCTCCAAACATTCTCCACATAGCAGTAAGATCAGTCATCTTCAGTTGTGGATGTTAATACCCAGCTTTAACATCCTTCAGTGGTTTCCTATTGCACTTAGAATGAAATATAAAGTCCTTACCTTTGTCTAAGAAGTCCTGATGGTGCAGTGCCTAAGACATTTGAGTACGAACTAGAAGGTTAGTGGTTCAAACCCACCAACCTCTCTGTGGAAGGAAGATGGGGCAGTCTGCTTCCATAAAGATTTACCACCTAGGAAACCCAGTGGGGGTTGCTATGACTCAGTATCAACTTGACAGCAGTAGCTTTCGTTTGAGTTTTGGTACCTCTGTCTACAAGGCTGTAGCAGATGCTGTTGAAGCTCCGCCCATTACCCTTTAGGACTCATTGTACCTGTATATTTGGGCAACGTTCTACTGCAATCTCAGAAAGCCTTCTGTCTGAGGTTTTCTGGCTGCCCACAGGGCAGGCAGAAAGTGCCTGAGGGTTAGTGCCTCAGAAGCAGGTCTCTAGTAGTGGTGGATAAGAGTTGGTGGATAAATATCTTGACTATGTTGGCCCACAGGTACTAGAACTTGAGGTAAATTCTTTGCAGTCTTCTGGAGGTCCCTCATGGAATTGAGACTTAGTTGCCAGCAGTGGAAAACTGGTCACTAACATATCCCATATCGCCGTCTCTTTTCTCTGCTTCCCTCCTTTCCTGAGTTCTTCCCAAATCAACTCCTTGCATTCAAACCCTTGCTTGTGGTCTGATTCAGGGGAACCCAACATGAGACAAAGGCCTAGTTTGATCTGGCCTCTGCTCACCTCTTTAACCTTATCCAGAACCCTATACCCTACAAGCTAATTTCCAGTTACACTGATCTTCTTTAAGTTTCTTAAGCATTCTAGGCTCTTTGGTATGCACTATTCCCTTTGGCCGAGTGCCATTTCCCCTACTGTTTGCAGGCCTGACTGCTCATCAGTTAGGCTCCAGCTTAAATGTCACCTTTTTAAGAAGCCTTCTCTGATGTCTGTGGAAAAGTGCTTAAGGTCCTGGAGCAGAGTATTGGGCTCCCCTTTCTTTGGTCCCACACAGTGAGGTGCAGTACCGTGTGATGGCTGCAAGTGAGGACCTTTTTCTGCCTTTCCTCAGTGCTGTCCCTTAGGTCTTCTGCCCTTTATTTCTACAACCTAACTTGTGTCAGGCCTGGCTCTTTTTTTCATTCTAGTTTTTAATTTATATATAAGGCTGCCATAAACATTCTTACATAGAATTTTGTGTGGACATTTTTTTTAATGCATTTTATTGAAAAATAGTTTATGTACAGTGAGATACACAAAACTAAAGTGAAATGGGTCAATGAATTTTTTTATTTTTGTTTTTGGCAGTGATCCCTTCTCTCCCCTCCCACCCCTGATAACCAAATGAGGTTTCCTTCCATATATAAAACTTTCCTTGGCTTTTTACAATAATGAACTAATACTATATTTGTTCTTCTGTGATTGACTTATTTCATTCGGCATAATGTCCTCCAAGTTCATCCATGTTTTACAGATTCTACATTATTCTTTAGTTTTGCATAGTATTCCATTGTATATATGTACCATAGTTTGTTTATCCATTCTTCTGTTGACGGGCATCTAGGTTGTTTCCATCTTTTGGCTATTGTAAATAGTGCTGTGAAGAACATGGATATGCATATATCTGTTCTTGTCCTGGCTCTCACTTCTTTAGGTTATATACCTAGTAATGGTATGACTATGTCAAATGGTATTTCTAATTCCAGCTTTGTAAGGAATAGCCATACTGTTTTCCACAGTGGTTGTATCATTATACAGTCCTACCAGTAGTGTATGAGAGTCCCAATCTCTCCACATCCTCACAGCATTTGTTATTTTCTGCCTTGTTGAACTTTGCCATTAGTGCTGGGGTGAGATGGTATCTCATTGTTTTGATTTGCATCTCTCTGATGGCTAATGATCATGAGCATTTCTTCAGGTATTTGCTGGTTGCCTGAATATCCTCTTTGGTGAAGTGTTTATTCATGTCTTCTGCCCATTTTTTAATTGGATTGTTGATCTTTTGTTGTTAAGGTGTTGGAGTTTTCTACAAGTTTTAGAGAAAAGTCCCTTGTCAGGTATGTAATTATCAACAAATATGAATTTGTTGTTGTCATTTTGTTATGTGCTTTTTTGTGGTGTTGATTTTTTTGTTCCATATAATTTTCTGTGCTGAGCTCTTTTTGTTTATGAATCATGTTATTACTTCCTTCATTGCTATTGTTTTAGTATTTGCTAAATATTTGTGCTGGTCCTCTTTTTTATTTTTATGTGAAGGTTTATCATTTTTCTTTGAGGTTACCCTGTGATTTATAATTTCTTCCCAAGTTTAGAACAGTCTGTTCTATCTTGCAGTTGTCTTGACTTCCCTACCATTTAGAAATTCTGTAACTACACATTTTTCCCCCCTCTTTTTGGTTTGTAGTTGTCCTCATTTGTCAATTGATGTCTCTAGTTCCCTGTTTACAATCTTGTAGGCTTTTTTACTTTGGATACTTCTATAATTGGGTTGGTTTCTGGGTTATGTCACCATGTATGTTAATGTCCAGTTGTTGTTTGCTGTTGTTGCTTCTCTGTCCAAAGGGCTCCCTTTAGCATCTCTTGTAAGGTTGAACAAATTCTCTTAATTTCTGCTTATCTGGAAATGTCCTATTTTCACCATGATATTTGAGGGACAATTTTCCTAGGTATATAATTCTTGGTTGGAAATTTTTCTCTTTCAGGGTTTTATACACACCATCCCATTGTCTTCTTACCTGCATGGTTTCTGTCAAGAAATCTCTGAGCTTAGTGTTATTGGTTGCCCCTTGTAGGTAACTTTTCGTTTTTCCTGTGATGCTTTCAAGATTCTTTCTTTGTCTTTGGTTCTTGTGAATTTGATAATGATATGTCTTGGTGATTTTCTTTTGGGGTCTATCCTGTTTGGCGTTCATTGGACTTCTTGAATGGATATATTCTCATCTTTCACATACCAGGAAAATTCTCTTCCAACAAATCTTTGACATTTTTTTCTCTGGTTTTATTTGTCTTTTCCTGTTCTGGAATTCCAATTACACATAGATTATTCCTTTTGATGGTATCCACATGAACCTTAGGGTTTCTTCATTTTGTTTTGAGCTGTTTTCTGACTGATCCCTTTCCAAAGAAGTTTTGAGATATTTGCTTTTAATCTCACTAATTCTGTCTTCCATTGATTCAATTCTGCTCCTTTGCCCATTCAATATGTTATCTATTTCTGAAAATTTAGTATTAATCTTCTGGATTTCTGTCTGGAGATTTTGTATCATTTCTAATTTCTCATTTATTTTGTAATTTTGTTTTTGTATTGTCTTTTGAAATAGTTCTAGGGTTTTATCTGTTTTCTCATTAATTTTGTCAGTGTTTTCCTTGATCTATCTGTTAATTCATTGACGATACCTAAATATAATTCTTTTAAATTCCTTATCAGGGAGTTCCAATGCTGCATCTTCCTCAGGGATGTGTTTTGGGTCTGTATCCTGCTCCCTTGTTTCTAGCACTTTATCTTGCTTCATTGTGTGGACTGTGATACTCTGTTATCTCTGAGGCATTATGATGTTTTTGTGTTTATATTTAATTGGTGATTTTATGTTGGAGTGACTTGCTCATGAGTTTCATTTTCTTTGTTTTGTTTGTATATTATCCACATAAGCAGGGTACTGTGCTGTGCTCCTCTATTCACTAATTGGCAACACTTATACACTCACCACGTGTCTCCTTTCCCATTGTCACCCTCCTGTATGTCCCTGCCATCCTTGGCAAATGGAGTCTATTCTTAAGTCCCTGGACTCTGAATGAGGATGCTGTCACATTAAAATCCAAAATGGCCACCACTTGTAAACAATCAAAATGGCTGTACCCTCCAGACAGCCAAAAGTCCACAGCTCTGATTGTCTCCCTCCTTGCTATTTCCCTTCCTAGTCATAGGCCACCAGTGCAGTCATCCCTGCAGCCCTTATTGACCAGGGCTGATCTTTAGGTCAAATCTCAGGTCCCAACACCACTTGGAAATATTCAGGCTGTTGGTCTCGTCAGGGTAGCTGACAGTCCACTGCTCTGACTGTCTCTGTACTTACTGTTTTCATGCAGGTTTTTCCACTAGTTGGTGCCTAATCCACTTCTGTATATATCCTTTCAAAGCTCAGGGCTCCAGGATTATCTTCTGTATCTCTGTCAATTGGTTTCTTTTTTCTTTGTTGAAGAGGGTCTGTGTAGTTTGTCTGCCTATTCCATCATCTTCAGGGCTGGCTCTTACACTGTGTAGTTTGAACTTCTCCTGAGTGTTTCTAGGCTTATCTGTGACTTCAAGGTTAGGAATGATGACTTAGAATAGGAAGAAAGAGTAATAGTAGGGCTGAGAGGAGAGGCCATGGAGGAATGGGTTTTCAGAAGGTCTGGACACATGTTCTGGTTCTCTAGTGCTGCTCTAACAGAAGTACCACAATGGGTGACTGGCTGGCTTTAACAAACAAGAATTTATTCTCTTACAGTTCTGGAGGCTAGAGGTCTGAGTTCAAACTGCCAATCTCTAGGGGCTGGGCGAAGGACCCTTGACCTTGGGCTTCAGCTCTGCCTCTTGCTCCTGGCCCATTGGAGCTGGAGGCATCTCTTCATGTAGGTAGCTGCTGGCTGCTGAGGCTGACAAATCCCAAGTGAACATATAAAATGGCACAGTCCCAAAGGTACCGAACAACATGGCAGGCCACTAGTTCAATTTCCAAGATCTGCAGGAAACATGACTGGCTGTTGAATGAAGACTCAGCTACATGCAGGGTCCAAGCATGCCAAAAAGCTGCAGAGACTTTTCTTAATGCTTATTCTTATATACCAGAAGCAGACCATATCCCTAAGGCAGCTACTCAGCTGCTTTAGTAGCTTCCACAATGGAGTTGATTACCAATCTCATCAGGGGGAACAACTACATCTAGCTGCCCAGCCACTCAAAACCAGGCCCAGCCAAGTTGACGCACAATTTAACTACCACAATACACATCAGAAAAACCTTTGATATTGTGGATGTACCCTCTGAACCTAATTCTCGGTATCTCCTGAGGCACCTTCACCAGTAAAATGTCCCTAAAAACCTATGTTGATTTCTCTTACACATCTTTGTAAGGGAGCAGTTCTTTCATTTGTTTAAAGTTGGTTTTGTTGTTGCTGTTGTTGAAGCTAGAGGAATAAATAAGCAGCTGCAGACCCTTTTATATCCCTGGTTTCCATTCTCTTACCAGATTGTCTAGTACCTGAAAATCTATTTTAATGTTAGTGTGGTTTTTCCTTTCACAGGAGTCTAGAAAACTTCTTTAGTAAATTAAGAAAAGGTTGCACCTCTGGGCAAAAGCTATCATGCCTGCACACTGACAAGGCTCCAGATGGCAGCCCTTGTTCTTCTTCCCTAAGTAGGACTCAATCTGTACAATTTAGGAGAGGCCCCAAGTCTAGAGATGGAGCTAGGATTCTAACTTCTGAGAAATGGGCCCTCAGACCTAATGCCAGGCTTGGGTATTATAACCTCCCATTTCCTGTTCTTTGAGCTTGATTATATCATGACATGTTGGCACTAGGAGCTCTGGAGAGCATGAGTACCAGCCTTTCATTTCACCCAGGAGGAGACTAAGACTCATAGTCATTTGACAACTTGTTCAAAGCCACACTGCTGATTTGTAGCTCATATGGGTTGAAAATGACCTCTTGTGGTATAAGCCATTTGGCTGCTAACCAAAAAGGTCACTGGTTCAAACTCACCAGCTGCTCCATGGAAGAAAGATGGGGCAATCTGCTTCCATAAAGATTTACAGCCTTGGAAAGCCAGTGCGGGGCACTATGAGTTGGAATCGACTCTATGGCAGTGAATTTTTTGTTTTTTGTTTTGAGTTTTGGTTTGAAAACAGGTTGAATGTCATGAAGATTTCTCTGAAGTCAGTGGCATCTAAGCAGTTCTAATTGCTAAGAAATTCACCAAGGGAGGGGCTCTGATAGATTGTGAAAACACTTTGGTGAAAAGAGGCCTAAGGGGAGGTTCCTTTGCAAATTTTTCTTTGGGATCTTGAAGTTTAAATTTCTGCCACTGACTGTTTCTCTTCTTGCAAATTTCTCCAGAAGTGTGGTGATGGCTTCTAAACACAGAACACATTGCTGATGTGTGGTAAGGATTTACGTCAATGCCCAGACCTTTTGCTGATATAGAAGGGCTTCTTTCATGATGTTTGCAAAGCTAGTGCTCCTAGATCAATATGCTTGGAGTCTTCCACTAACTGTCATTGGAGCATTCTTTCCCTTTTTGTTAGGGTGTGAAATAACTCAATAACTAAGGAATTTCGCTGAAAATTTTACTTTGTTCTTTTGGAATAAACCAGTCCTCAAAGAAGAGTGCTAAGATGAGTGTTCACTTGGGTTTAAGGGACCATTATTAAGTAATGAAGATTGAGTTCAGCTTCTTTGGGCTGAAATGAAGCTGGGATTAAAATTCCTTCAACAATAGATATTTAACTACTCCTTGCCCTGAACACCTCTCACTTCCCACCATCTGCTGCACTACTAAAACATCGTCACTGCCATTCATTTAGTTAATCATCAGATCCTCATTGAGCACATATTCCATTATGCACTGTTATTACATTCTATAATTCCAAGCAGAGGAGACCTTAAGTGCTTGTATGCACAACTTGTCTGAAGAAATAAAATCAAAAGACTATGGCATCTCAAATGAATATGAAAATCACCCTCTGTAGAAGATGGTGGATTATGTTTGTTGCCTTGTTTCTGTAGTAGGACTGATCGTATTGAATAATTCATGCTCTCTTGCCCAAGCTCCTTGAAAGCACTGGCACATCTCTGTATCTCTGCAGGACAGCTGGCTGAGGGTAAGGTACACGCTGTTGCCATAGACTTAAATATTGCCAAATGGTCTTTGGGAAGTATTGGTAGTGCAGCACTTAAGAGCACTGGCTATGGAGTTAAGCAGACCTAGGTTCAAATCCTAGCTCTGACATTTGACTTGGCAAAGGATCTAACCTCCCTCAGACTCAATTTCCTCCTATGTAAAATGAAGACAAAATCCATCCTCATTAGGATTTATATATATAGTATTCTAGGAAGAACATTTTCATGAAAACCCCTTTCAAAGAGGGTAAGTCTTAAACAGAAGGCCACTTTCCTGCCTACTGTCTTGGGTGTGATTGTGAAAGCCATGGAACAGGAGTGGGGGTAGGCAGGTACTGGGAGGGCTACACTGGTTTTAGAAGAAGGAGAAGAATGGGGGTAAGGAAGAGATAATGGGGAAGAGAAGTGGGAGGATCCAGCAAGAAGGAGGGAGGCAGAAAGGGAACAAGACCACTGAAATGGCAAAGTGGTGGGGGTAGGCCAAAGTCATTTTAAGAGCCATTATGCGCCTTGATTGATTAAAGCGGTGTGTGTTGCTGTAATGTGAACCCCTTTTCCATCTTCCTGGAGGTCTGGCAGTTCAAACCCAATAGCTTCTCCTTGGAAGGAAGATTGGGCGATCTACTTCTGTAGTGATACTGCCTCAGAAACCTGAGGAGGGGTTGCTATGAGTCAGACCTGACTTGATGGCAGTGAGTTTTTTCTTTTTCTTTTCTTTCCATCTTTCATGTCCTCAACTTGTCTACCTGCACTTGGCCCAAACTTTGGTTAAAATCTATTAAGCTCACTAATATTACCTGAATGTAAGGGTGTGTATGTGTGTGTCTACCAGTGATGTGTGTGTGCTGAGTTTTATGTCTGGATCAGAGCCCAGGAGACAGAGATAATGAGAATGGAAGCCTCTTAGGAATTTATAGAATGCTGGTGAGGACTTTGGATTTTCATAGGTCTAGGGGATTCTGTCCAAGCTTTCCTAAATTTATTATTTTATTTTAAGAACTTGTTTTACATTCAACATTACATGTACATTTAGTTTCACTCCCCATTTACCATGTCCAACCTTAACCCTATCTCCTCCCCTCCCTACTCTGTAACCCTCCCCCTGTGTCCCTCATATTTATGCACTCCTGTTCTGCATTTCCTCGATTTGAATATTGGTCCTCTGGTGCCCTGTGGTCTATTGCTCCAAGGGATGTATTACCATAGAGTATGTGGGTACATCATCTTGGGTTGAATGGTCTGCATGTACATCTTGTTAACTATTGGGCTGAGAGCTAGCCTCTGGGATGTGTTTTATTCCAGGCACAGAATGTATTCCAGGGCCATAGTATTGGAAGTCTCACCAGATTTCATCCGACCAGTAATTCTGGTCATTATTGAGTTTTTGGATTTTTTTCCCATGTTTTTCCTCCCACTCTATCCAGGATCTCCAGATTTGATCCTTTCCTGAGTGGTTGGCATTGGTAGCCAGGCACCATCTAGTTCTTCCAGTCTCGAGGGCCATCGTGTCCTAGTGCCGATTGCTTCCAAATACCCTTGTTTTTTTTGCACTCTTCTTTGCTTCCAATGCTAGGAGACCATTAGCTGCATCTTAGATGGCCACTTGAAACAAGTTTTCCTAAATTTCAAGAAAGCAGGCATTAACCAACATCTGAGTATCCATAGGCTATGGTTATTGAGCTTTTAGCTTTGTATCAAATGCTGATATAAGAACATCGTATGCATTATCTTATTTTATTCATTCAAAAAGTCCTTATTAAGGGGCCCTTTTAATCCTCACAATAAGTCTGATAAGCATTTTAAAAAAAGTTTCTGAGGAGTTGACCCCAATTCATGATGACCTCGTGTATGTCAGAGTAGAATTGTACTTCATAGGGTTTTCAATGGCTGATTTTTCAGAAACAGGTTGCTACGCTTTTCTCCCAAGGCACCTCTGGGTGGACTTGAACCTCCAACTTTTTAGTTAGCAGCTGAACATTAACCATTTGTACCACCTCAGGTCCTAATGAGCATTGTTGTTGTTCTTAGGTGACATTGAGTTGGTTCTGACTCATAGTGACTCTATGTACAACAGAACAAAACACTGCCTGGTCCTGTGCCATCATTACAATTGTTGCTATGGTTGAGCCCATTGTCACAGCCACTGTGTCATCATGCATTATGGCCTTTTCTAGGGACTGGTCCCTCCTGATAACATGACCAATGTATGAGAGAGAAATCTTGCTATCCTTGCTTTTAAGGAGTATTCTGGCTGTATTTCTTCCAAAACAGATTTGTTCATTCTTTTGGCAGTCCCTGGTATATTCAGTATCCTTTGCCAACACCATAATTCAAATGCATCAGTTCTTCTTTGGTCTTCTTTATTCATTGTCCATGCATATGAGGTGATTGAAAATACCATGGCTCAGGTCAGGCAAACTTTAGTTTTCAAAGTGACATCTTTGCTCTAAGAGGATCTTTTGCAAGAGATTGCCCAATACAATCCATCATTCAATTTCTTGACTGCTACTTTCGTGGGCATTGATTGTGGATCCAAGTAAAATGAAATCCTTGACAACTTCAATATTTTTGCCATTTATCATGATGTTGCTTATTGGTCAAGTTATGAGTTATTAGCTTATTCTATAGATGAGAAATCTGAGCCTGAGAGACGTTATGAAACTGCATTAAGGTCACCTAGCTAATATATATGTTTTGAACCAAGATTTTGAAATGAAGTGTGTCTCATTTCAAAGTCTATGCTTTTAATTGTTATGATAGTTTTCCTCCCACCATGAGGACTGAATAATAAAGATGAATGCTTAAACTGCTTGGCACATGCTTTTGTTGTTAGGTGTTGTCAAGTTGGTCCTGACTCCTAGCGACTCTATGCACAATAGAACAAAACACTGCCTGGTTCTGTGCCCTCCTCACAATTGTTGCTATGTTTGAGCCTTTTGTTGTAGCCACTGTGTCAATCCATCTTGTTGATTGTCTTCCTCTTTTTTTGCAGATCCTCTACTTTATCAGGCATGATGTCTTTCACCAGGGACTGGCCCCTCCTGATGACATGTACAAAGTACATTAGACAAAGGCTTGCCATCCTCACTTCTAACGAGCATTCTGGCTGTACTTGTTTCAAGACAGATGTGTTCATTCTTCTGAGAGTCTATGGTGTATTCAATATTTTTGCCGACACCATAATTCAAATGCATTGATTCTTCTTTGGTCTTCCTTATTCACTGTCCAGCTTTCTCATTCATATGAGGCAATTGAAAATA
The DNA here is from genome assembly GCF_000298275.1 of Orycteropus afer afer. Classification (NCBI taxonomy): domain Eukaryota; kingdom Metazoa; phylum Chordata; class Mammalia; order Tubulidentata; family Orycteropodidae; genus Orycteropus; species Orycteropus afer. The sequence goes on along the minus strand of NW_006921829.1, from coordinate 4,766,464 downwards.
TCATGGCTTGAGTTAGGTGTACCTTAGTCTTCAAAGTGACATCTTTGCTTTTTAGCACTTTAAAGAGGTCTTTTGCAGCAGAATTACTCAATGTAATACATTGTTAGATTTCTTGACTAGTGTCTTGGCACATTGTGGATGATTTAAGTCAGGTTCCTTAGAAGCAAACGATTCTTATTCAAAGGATTTATTGGGGGGCTGTTCAGGAGAAGTGAGTAAGAGAGGGAAGATATGGCAGGGCAAAAAGCTAAACAAGGATGAGGTCCAGTGAATATCAACATTAGCCTGATCCCATGAGGAACTCTGGAGCATAAATTGTGCCCAATGTGGGCCCATTGGTGCCAGAGTGTATCCTTTGTATGCCTGAGTTAGTCAGGTTATGGCTGAGGTCTGCTCCTAGGGTGGGGTGGATATAGTAAGGCAACTCTCTGGAGAAGGGAGCAGCTGGGTGTTATCTGGTGACACTCACAGCACCTATGGGATGGAAGCCAAAATCTGTGGCCATGGAGTTGGTTCTAGTTCATGGGACCCCATATATGTCAGAGCAGAACTGTGCTCCATAGGATTTTCAGTGGTTGATGGTTTTTGGAAGTAAATCTCCAGATCTTTCTTCCAAGGCAACTCTGGGTGGACTCAAATCACCAACATTTCAGTTCACAGCCAAGCACATTAACCAGTTGCACCAGCCAGGAACTCTGGGGATGGGAGCATTAGCTCATAAAGGGAATCTGAATGTGGCACCAACAGCATCCACTACAGTAGACTATTAATAACTCACTCACTCACTGCCCTCGAGTCAATTCCGACTCATAACCCCTCCTTGGGTTTTCAAGGTGGTATCTCTATGGAAGTAGATTGCCCAGTCTTCCTTCTGAGGAGTAGTTGGTGGGTTTGAACTGCCAGCCTTCTGATTAACAGTCAAATGCTTTAGGCTACACCACCTAACTAGCAGCCATTATTATTTCTCAAGTTTTCATTTATTCCCTGCCCAATAATATGCTAACTATAAAGGAAATAAACCAGAATACAGAAAAATTTTTTCAACAGTCTCCTGCTCCAACATATAAATAGCTTTTTTCTTGTTTTCTTCCAATCATGTATGTCCACTTTTTTAAAAACCTAGATATAATAATAATAATATAAAATTTAAAAATTGTTTTTAAAACAAGGTATTAATGTTCATTATGAACAATGCCAACGATATAAAAGAATATAGTGTAGACATTAGCCTTCCTTAGTCATCTCATGCTATTCTCCTTCCCAGAAGTAATCCTTATTACCAGTTTGTACAAAAACTTTTGGGCCTTGGATTACGTATTTAGATACCCATGAACACATGCACACATACACACCCCCCAAATTGATTAATGAGATCTCATTTCACATTTTGATGTAGGATTTGCATTTTCTACTTACCAATATATCTTAGAGATCTTTCTGTGTCAGTACATATAGGCTTTCCTCATTCTTTTAAACAGAGCTGCATAATTTTGTTACCAAGTATGCTGTTGTCATAGGTGCCATCAAGTGGGTTTCAACTCATTGCAACCCTATGAATGACAGAACAAAACACTGCCCTGTCCTGTGCTAGCCTCACAATCCTTCTATACTTGAGCTCATCATTGCAGTCACTGTATCAATCCATCTCATTGAGGACCTTCCCCTTTTTCGTTGACCCTCCACTTTACCAAGCATGATATCCTTCTCCAGGGAGCAGTCCCTTCTGACAACATGACCACAGTAGGTGAGATGAAGTCTAACCATTTTTGCATCCAAGGGGCATTCCAGCTGCACTTTTTCCAGGACAGATCTGTTAGTTCTTTTGGCAGTCCATTGTAATTTTCAGTATTCTTCACCAGCATCACAACTCAAAAGCATCAACTCTTCTTCAGTCTTCCTTATTCACTGTCCAGGTATCACATGCATATGAGGCTACTGAAAACACCATGGCTTGGGTTAGGTGCACCCTAGTCTTCAAAGAGGAGCTCTGATAGCCTAGTGTCCAAGTGACTTGACTGCTAACCAGAAGGCTGGCAGTTCAAACTCACCAGCCACTCCTTGGAAGGAAGGTTGGGCAATCTACTCCCGCAGTGATACTGCCTCGGAAACCCAAGGAGGGTTGCTATGAGTTGGGGCCGACTTGACAGCACATAACAACAACAGTCTTCAAAGAGACATCTTTGCTCTTCATCACTTAAAAGGTCTTTTGCAGCAAATTTGCCCTGTGCAATACATTGTCTGATGTCTTGACTGGTGCCTCCATTGGTGTTTATTGTGGAACCTGGTAATACAAAGTCTTTGACAACTTCAATCTTTTATCCATTTATTGTGATGCTGCTTATCCAGTTGTGAGGATTTTTTTTTTTTTATGTTGAGATGTAATCTAAACTGTGTACTGTAGTCTTTAATCTTCATCCGTAAATGCTTCAAGTTATCCTCACCTTCAGCAAATAAAGTTGTGTCATCTGCATATCGCAGGTTGTTAATAAGTTTTATGATCTTTATACGTTCCATTTCATTTTTGGCAACTGCCAATTTTCCTAGTTTCATACTTTGTACATTCCATGTTCTGATTATAAATGGATGTTTGCAGCTGTTTCTTCTCATTTTGAGTTGGACCGCATCAGCAAATGGAAGTCCTGAAAGCTTTGCTCCATCCACATTATTAAGGTCGGCTCTCCTCTGAGGAGTCAGCTCTTCCCCAATCATATATTGAGTGCCTTCTGACCTGAGGGGCTCATCTTCTGCCAATATATTAGACAGTGTCTCAGGACTATTCTTCAAGTTTTCCAGTAACATATCATACAGTGTTTCACTGCTATTCATAAGATTTCTACTGGCCAATTCTTTGAGAAGTGGATGGCCCCTTCCTTCTTCTGTGTCTGTCTTAGTCTGGAAGCTCCACTGAAACCTGTCCACCATGGGTGACCCTGCTGGTATTTGAAATACTGGTGGCATAGCCTCCAGCCTCACAGCAACATGTAAGCCACCACAGTACAACAAACTGACAGATGAGTGGTGGAACAAGTATGTATCATAATGTATTTAACTATTCCCTTGTTGATGACTCTAAGGCCCTCCTTTTATTCTCTCACAAACAATGCAGTAATAAACTAGATAATTTTTTGTGTTCTTCTTTTTCCACTTAACTCTGCATTGGAACACAGTCATAATTAGTCAAAATTGTACCATAATGGTCTGTGAAGTTGATGTGTTATCTTGTATTTAATTATCTCCCTACTCTCTATTGTTGCACAAACAACAAATGCGTGTGTGTGTGTGTGTGTGTAATATATAATATGTATCTGGTGGCATAGTGCTTAAGGCATTTGACTGCTAACCAAAAGGTTGGTGATTAAAATCCACCAGCTGCTCCATGGAAGAAAGATGGGACAATCTCTTCTGTAAAGATTTACTGCCTTGGGAAGCCAATGGAGGTCACTATGAGTGAGAATTGACCTGATGGCAGTGAGTTTGGTTTGGTTTTCCCTCTCATTTTGACTTATTCTCAGGAATAATATTGCAGAACAGCTCTATAGAGCATGGCTTCCTTTGTGTTGTGCTAAGCGATCTACTAAAAAGCCTCTGATTGAAAGAATATTGTAAAGCTGCTTACGTTGCATGGATGGCTACATTGCACTGATAGCTGCACAGGCAGAATTGTCTCTTAGAGGCAGTGCATCCTCAGGAAACAGATAGTAAGGTGTCAATTTTATAAATGACAGACAGAATGCTCTGTCCAAGGCCTGTAATGAGTGATTGTAAAGTTGAATTCTTATTATTAGGTGTGTGCTTTTGGCATATGCTGTCCATATACCCATGTATGACAACCAAGAAGTGAATTGATAAAAGTGGGGTCTACTATTGGTGTTTCTCAGGCAGAATCAATTCAGTGAGGCAGCAGCAATCAATATAATGAATATTAGATAATTTGTGTACAAAGAACAGAGCAATGCACACAAACATCCACAGAATCACTTTGGTGATTATATGCTCTTATGGATTGAGTTGTGTCCTCCCCATAATGTGTGTTGGAATTTTTTCCCTATACCTGTGGATATAATCTCACTTGGGAGTAAGGTTTTCTCTGTTATGTTAATGAGGCCATGCCAATGTATCGTGTCTTAAACCTAATTATGTCTGAGTTATAAAAGGAGCAACTTAGACCCAAGTGCATGCATAAACAGGAAAAAACAGATGATATGGGAGAGGATCACAGAAACACCAAGGCTACAGAAGCTGAAAGAGACAAGAATCTTCCCCCAGGGCAGACACCCTTGAATTCAGACTTCTAGCTAAACTGTGAAAAAATACATTTCTGCTTTTGAAAGCCACTTACTTATGGCACTTCTAAGAAACTAAGATATATGAATTCAGGAATAATAATATTATTTTAGTAGTCCCTGACTTAATGACATATTTGAGTTACAATGAACTGCACTTAATGACCTTTTTTTGGTATATCTTATCATTAGTAATAAGTGCTTCATACAATGTTTTGAGTAGTTTGCTGATATTATCCTTCTCAGATATCCACTCATAGATGTAAAATGTTATTATTTATAAAAATACTGATAATAAAAGGAAATAATAATGAATCTAAAAAACTGAGATATTTGACTTACATCAGAACCCTATCATAAATCAGGGACTACATTTATTATTATAAGGAGCAATGGTAATGCAGTGAAAGGTCAGTGATTAGAACCCACCAGCTGCTCTGCAGAAGGAAGCTGTGACAGTCTGCTTTCATAAAGATTATTATAGTCTTAGAAACCTGATGGGGGTAGTTTTACTCAGTCCTGTAAAGTTGCTGTGGTGGTTAAGGTTGTGTATCATTTTGGCTGGGCCATGATTCTCAGTGGTTTGGCAGTTATGACGTAGTATCCCCCAAGATGAGATCTGACGTAATGTAATCACTTCCATGATAAGATCTGCTGTGAGCATCAATAAAGTTGAGATTGAGTTTCCTTGGGAGTGTGGCCTGTTTGGGGGTTTGGATGACTGGCAAAGCTTTCTGGCTTTTTGCTTGATCTGGACCCTGCATCTGGCTTATCATCATCTGACCTCTGGTTCTTTGGACTTGAGCCAGTAGCCTGCCATATTGCCTGCAAATCTGGGGATTTTTCAGCCTCTGTAGCCTGTGAGCCAATAGCTTGCCATATTACCTGCAATCTCAGGTTTGTCAACCCCTGCAGCTATGTGATTCAGCAGATGCCTCCAGACTGATGTATGACCCACAGACTTGGGACTTGCCAAGTCTGCCAAGACTTGCCAAGCCTCTACAACCATGTATTTGGTCAATTTCAGCCTGCAGAAGTAAAAATCTTCAATGTCTTTGTCTTTGGTGATTGGTGCATAAATTTGAATAATAGTAGTATTAACTTGTCTTCTTTGTAGGTGTATGAATATTATCCTATCCCTGACAGCATTGTACTTCAGGATAGATCTTGGAACATTTTTTTGATGCTAAATGCCCCACCATTCCTCTTCAATTTGTCATTCCAGGCATAGTAGATCATAGAGCTGTCTGATTCAAAATGGCCAGTCCATTTCAGATCACTAATGCATAGGATATCCACCTTTATGTGTTCCATTTCATTTTTGACAACTTCTTATTTTCCTACATTTATTTGCACCTGTTTCTTTCCATTTTGTGTCATGCTACATCAGCAAATGGAGGTCCTGAAATCTTTACTCCATTCATGTTATTAAGGTGGACTCCACATTGAGGAGGCAGCTCTTCCCAAGTTGTATTTTGAATGCCTTCTGACCTGAGAGGGACTATATCAGACAGTGTTTCTGGGCTATTCATAAAGTTTTCCAGTAATATATCAGACAGCATTTCACTACTATTCATTAGGTTTTCATTGGCGATTCTTTGAGAAGTGGATGGCCCCTTCCCTCTTCCATGTCTGTCTTAGTCTGGAAACTCCACTGAAACTTGTCCACCATGAGTGACCCTGCTGGTATTTGAAATACCAGTGGCATAGCCTCTGGCCTCACAGCAACATACAAACCTCCACAGTATGACAAACTGACGGATGAGTGGTCAGACTGACAGAATACCCACTGAGATGTTTCAACTGATGGATGTCACGCTGGGGGCACTTACTTGTCTATGCCAAGAAATTTGGAAGACAGCTACCTGGCCAACTACTGGAAGAGATCCATATTAGTGCCCATTCCAAAGAAAGGTGATCCCACAGACTGTGGAAATTATTGAACAATATCATTAATATCACATGCAAATAAAATATTGCTGAAGATAATTCAAAAGTGATTGCAGCAGTATATTGACAGGGAACTTCTAGAAATGCAAGCTGGATTCAGAGGAGGATGTGGAACAAGGGATATCATTGCTCATGTCAGATGGATCTTGGCTGAAAGCGAAGAATACCAGAAAGATGTTTACTTGTGTTTTATTGACTATGCAAAAGCATTCGATTGTGTGGATCATAACAAATTATGGATAACATGGAGGAGAATGGGCATTCAGAACACTTCATTGTGCTCATGAGGAACCTGTACACAGACTGTTGTTTGAACAGAAGAAGGGGATACTTCATGGTTTAAAATCAGGAAGGCTTATATCCCTTCACCATACTTATTCAATCTGTATGCTGAGCAAATAATCCAAGAAGCTGGAGTATATTAAGAAGAGCACAACATCAGGATTGGAGTAAGATTCATTAGCAACCTGTGATATGCAGATGACACAACCTTGCTTGCTGAAAGTGAAGATGACTTGAAGCACTTACTGATGAAGAGTAAAGACTACAGTCTTCAGTATGGATTACATCTCAACATAAAGAAAATGAAAATCCTCACACCTGGACCAATAAGCAGCATCATGATAAATGGAGAAAAGATTGAAGTAGTCAAAGATTTTATATTGCTTGATTTCACAACCAACACTAATGGAAGCAGCAGTCACAAAATCAGATGATGTATTGCACTGGGCAAATCTGCTGCAAAAGACCCCTTTAAAGTGCTGAAGAGCAAAGATGTCTTTCTGAAGAGTAAGGTGCATTTAACCCAAACCATGGTGTTTTCAATTGTCTCATATGCATGTGCTGGACAACGAATAAGGAAGACTGAAGAAGAGGTGATGCTTTTGAGTTGTGGTGTTGGTGAAGAATACCGAAAGAACAAATAAATCTATCCTAGAAGGAGTACAGCTGGAATGCCCTGTGGATGTGAGAATGGCCAGACTTCGTCTCACTTACTTTGGTCATGTTGTCAGAAGGGACCACTCCCTGGAGTAGGATATCGTGAGAGTCAGTAAAATGGGGAAGGCCCTCAACAAGGTGGATTGACAGAGTGGCTACAACAATGTGCTCAGGTATAGCAAGGATTGTGAGGCTGGTCCAGCACTGGGCAGTGTTTCATTCTGTTGTAATAAGGTCACTATGAGTCAGAGCCAACTGGACAGCACCTGACAACAACACAACACAACACAACTGTGTGAGCCATTTCTTTGAGCTAAATCTCTCTATATAGATACATATGAGCTTCACTGATTTTTCTTCTCTAGAGCACCCAGCCTGAGACAGTTGGTATAAGTCAGAATCAACTAGATGGGTTGGGTTTACTATTATTATAGCTACAATTATTGTTATTAATATTAATAATACTACAATTAAAATTTATTGTTTACTTACTATGTGCCAGGCACCATTCTAAGTGCTTTATTTAGCACTTAGCACTCAACACCTGAGTGTTTAATCCCCAGCAATTCTTGGAGATAGAACCTTTTATTGCTTTCATTTTACAGATAAGGAAAGTGAAATAGAGAGATATTAGGTAACTTGCTGAGATCTTTCAGCCAGTAGGTGTCAGAACTGTGATGTAACCAGAACTGGCCTGATCTCTTGACCACAATGCTCTCCTGATGCTTGGTAAATAATCACCTAATACCAACTTACACGGAGGCAGTGGTGGTTCAGGGGTAATATTCTTGCCTTCCACTCAGGAGACCTGGGTTTGATTCCCAGGCAGTGCACCTCAACAGCTACTATCCTTCTGTCAGTGGAGGCTTGTGTGTTGCTATGAACAGGGTCTAGTGGAGCTTGCAGACTAAGACAGACTAGTAAAAAAGGCCTGGTGATCTACTTCCAAAAGTCAGCCAGTGAAAAACTCTGTGGGTCACAATGGTCTGACCTTGTAGTGCATGTGGTCACAATGAGTCAGGGGCCAACTTAATGGCAACTAATGACAACTACCTACTTACATATTTAATACTCAACAAAACAGTAATTGTTTAAAGGCACAAATAATAGATAACATTAAACTAAATCCACTATTATAGCAAAAATTTTGCACAAAGAAATATACTTACTAGTTGAACTGCTTTTTAGGCAATCCCTATAGGATCCTGTAGTTGTCAGCTTCGAAGAAGGGTCTTCACAGAAGAAAATTTATAGGTTTTATACTTATTTTCAGTACCAAGGGAAGCCATAAAATTATTGATGTGGCTGCATGTTCTTCAGAACAGATGAAATTGATAATGAGAGATTGCTGATAAAGAGACTTAAAAGCTAAATATACCAATTCTGTATTTCACATACCTCACATAGGAGGAAGATTTCTGAAAGAGCATTATCTTTCTTCACCACTTCATTCCAGATGGCTGCCCTGTATGGAAATGAGAGGGTAATGGTGGCTTGTTATAGCAAGAAAAACCATTGAGGGGAGTCAGTGAAGCCAGAAAAATGGGAAACATACCTACTTAAAAAATAATATTAATACTTAGTGGTTCTATAGCCATAGCAGGGCTATTTTCTAGAAGTTATTTGAACCTGAAAGGGACAAGAAATTGCTGTACTTCTGAGAGATTCCAAAGAGCAAGAAATTAATTAAAAAGAAAAATTAGTTTATGCTGTCACATCTCATATGGGCTTGTGATGTTATCCCAAAACTTAGGAATTCATCCTATTACAACCTCTTCTCCATTTATGTTTTTAATCTGCCCAAAGAAAGATTTATTACTAACAATTAAGCAATGATATCTGAAGTTATTTGTAATGATAGTCTGTTGTTGTTGTTATGTGCCATTGAGTCGGACCCGACTCATAGCGACTGCTTCCTGGGTTTCCGAGGCAGTATCACTACAGAAGTAGATTGTCCAACCTTCCTTCTGAGGAGTGGCTGGTGGGTTTGAACCACCAGCCTTCTGGTTAGCAGTCAATGCCTTAGGCACTATGCTACCAGAGCTCCTAATGATAGTCTAACACCCTAAAATATTTCTTGGAAGATTGAAATTTAATTGGATGTTCTCTCTTCTGTAATTAGAGACTGAACTGGTGGATGGAGGGTTGGTACATATCCCTTCCCTCTATTCGTAGAACAACATTGCAGCTCCATCGTATCCAAACTATAACTGGGTTGTCCCAGGGAGTTTGCTACAAGGGGATATTGATCTACTTTTTCATTATGTGTGGCTCTACCATTACCAAAAGAACTAACAAATCTGTCCTGGAAGAAAGTGCAGCCAGAATGTTCCTTGGAAGTGAGAATGGCCAGACTTTGTCTGACCTACTTTGGTCATGTTGTCAAAAGGGATCATTCTCTGGAGAAGAATATCATGCTTGGTAAAGTGGAGGGTCAGTGAAAAAGGGGAAGGCCCTCAACAAGGTGGATTGACACAGCAGCTGCAACGATGGGCTCAGGTATGGCAAGGATCATGAGGCTGACACAGGACCGGGCTGTGCCTCATTCCTTTGTACATAAGGTCTCTATGAGTTGGAGCCTACTTGACGGCACTTAACCATAAAAACACCATTACCAGTAATGGCACCATCACCATCACTACCAATAGATACATTTGCCGTAGGTCAGATACTTGGATAAATACCTTGTAAGGATTGCTACATCTAATCTTCACAGGATCATGAGTGAGAGGGCAGCCAGGACCAAAGTCACCAGTGCATGCCAAGAAGGAGCTCTCTTCCTTTTGTGGTACACATTAACTTGAAAGAAGTAGTTCCATGAGCTATTAGAAAGAACAACTTTCGGCCTTGACAATTTCCTTCTGTTCCAGTGTGCATTATTTTGGTGTTTTCCAGGATTTTTGTTAAAATTATACCACTTTGCTAGGCGTTTAAGATTATATTAGCAAAGAATGGGGTTTGAAACATCACAATTCCTATAAACACATTTCCTTGAAGGATTTACAGCTCTTTCTGGGAGTCACTTGGTAGTGCAAATGGTCAGTATACTTGGCTACTAACCAAAAGGTTGGATGGAGGTTTGAGTCTAACTAGGGATTCCTAAGAAGAAAGCTGACAATCTACTCAGAAAAATTAGCCATTGAGAACCCTGTGGAGAAGAGTTCCACTCTGACATGTGGGATTGCTGTGAGTTGGAATTGAGTCTACAGCAACTGTTCCCCCCTGCCTTGGACATTATGGGTATTGACAGAAGGGATTCTGGGTATTCTTTTCCTGATTTACTCCCAGACCACAGTTTTTCAGTAGCAGGAGGCATTTTTGAGTCAAACATATTGATCAGGGGTTGTCTTTTCTAAGAGAACTTGACATTTTCTTAAGTGTGTTCTGCAAAAGAAGTAGTGAGATAGCCCCCTGTGATAGTTGGAGCTGTGTGTCAACTTGGCTGGACCACAATTCTGTGTGGTTTAAGCAATTGTGATGTGGGTTGTTCCAATGATGGGATCAGATGTATATGTTTTGAGCAGCCAATCCATTAAAAGGGAGTTTCCCT
>NW_006921829.1:4747117-4755457 GCF_000298275.1 Orycteropus afer afer | reverse complement strand
CCTAAGAAGGAAGGTTGGGCAATCTACTTCCATAGTGATACTGCCTCAGAAACCCAAGGAGGGGTCACTATGAGTCGGGTCTGACTCAATGGCACATAACAACAACATAAAGGTGTGAGCAATTTTCCTAAGATAATTTTTTTTTCTCTCTCTCTGTAAGCTTTACTGGTTTTGCTTCTCTAGAGAACCCAGTCTAACACACACCCCAAAAAGAGGTTCCATGTTCATACATGTTGTAAATATGGATCTCACTGCACAAACTTAGTTGGGCAGGGAAATATTGCATTTCTTAATTTTCTGTGAATCAGCTTGATTTTGCCTTTGATCTGCAATCGTTTTAGATTGTGTGTGATGGTGCCTATAACTCTTGTACTCTCCCCAGTGTCTTTCTTTCCTTGATTGTATTATGCTGACCTACCTCTTATTGTATATTGTCTTTTCCTTCACCCAAGTTAATAGATGTCTACCCTCTAGTTAGTGGTTTACCCACCCTTCCTCTGCAACCTCTAAAAATAAAAAAAAAACCACATTCACTGCCATTAAGTTAATTTGACTCACAGTGACCCCTCCTTGGGTTTCTGAGGCAGTATCCCTATGGAAATAGATTGCCCAATCTTCCTTCCAAGGAGTGGCTGGTGGGTTTGAACTGGCAGCCTTCTGGGTAGCAGTCAAATGCCTTAGGCATCTCTAGTTACTGCCAAATAATATTTCTTTTTGTGTGAAAACCTTTTCTTGACTTTTTACAGTAGTGGTCTCATACAGTATTTGTCCTTTTGTGACAGTAATTTCACTTGGCATAATGTCATCTAGGTTCATCTATGTTATGAGATGTTTTGTAGATTCATCATTGTTCTTTAACATTTCATAGTATTCTATTGTGTGTATGTACCATAGTTTGTTTATCATTTCATTCATTGGTGGCCATATGGGTAGTTTCCATCTTTTTGTTATTGTGAATAGGATTGTGATGAACATGGGTGTGCATGTATCTATTCATATCATGGCTCTTGTTTCTCTAGGATATATACCTAGTAGTGGGATTGCTGGATCACATGGTATTTACATTTCCAGCTTTTAAAGGGTTCCAATCTCTCTAAATCCTCACCAGCATTTTTTTTCCCCTGAACTTTGCTAATAGTGCTGAGGTGATATTATTTCATTGTTGTTTTGATTTGCATATTTCTGATGGCTAATGATCACAAACATTTCTTCATGTGTTTGTTGGCTGCTTGACTATCTTCTTTGGTGAAGTGTCTGTTCATGTCCACTGCCCATTTTTAATTGTATTATTTGTCTTTTTGTTGTTGAGTAATTTAAGTTTTCTATAAATTTTAGAGATTATCCCCTTGTCTGATATGCCATTGCCAAAATTTTATTTCCAGTTTATTGTTGTTGTTGTTATGTGCCGTCGAGTCGGCCCCGACTCATAGCGACCCCTCCTTGGGTTTCCGAGGCAGTATCACTACGGAAGTAGGATTGCCCAACCTTCCTTCCGAGGAGTGGCTGGTGGGTTTGAACCGCCAGCCGTCTGGTTAGCAGGCAAGTGTCTTAGCGACTATGCTACCAGGTTCTCTTTTTACTCTTTTGGTGAAATATTTTGATGTACATAGGTGTCTAATTTGAAGCAAAGAATACCAGAAATATGTTTACTTGTGTTTTATTGATGATGTTAAAGCATTTGATTGTGGGGAGCTAACAAATTATGAATAACATTGAGAAGAATGGGAATTCCAGAACATTTAATTGTGCTCATAAAGAACCTGTATGTAGACCAAGAGGCCGTTTGAACAGAAAAAGGCGATACTGCATGGTTTAAAATCAGGAAAGGAGTGCATCAGAGTTGTATCCTCTCCCCATACATATTCAATCTGTATACTGAGCAAATAATATGAGAAGCTGGACTATATGAAGAAGGATTGGAGGAAGACTCATTAACAACTTGTGATATACAGATGACACAATCTTTCTTGCTGGAAATGATGACTCGAAGCACTTACTGATGAAGATTAAAGACTGCAGTCTGTGGTATGGATTACACCTCAACATAAAGAAAACAAAAATCCTCACAACTAGATGAATAAGAAACATCACGATAAATGGAGAAAAGATTGAAGTTGTCAAAAATTTCGTATTAGTTGGATCCACAATCAATACCCATGGAAGCAGCACTCAAGAAATCAATACGTCTTTTCCTCCTGGAAAAGACCCCTTTAAAGTGTTGAGGAGCAAAGATGTCTCTTTGAAGACTAAAGTGAGCCTAACCCAAGCCATGGTATTTTCAGTCACCTCATATGCATATGGAACATGGACAATGAATAAGGAAGACAGAGGAAAAGCTGATACTTTTGAGTTGTGGTGTTGGTGAAGAATACGGTATTTATGTTCCATATAAATCTTAGGCTTTCTGAATTTTTTTCATTCTTGTTTTTTGATTGTTTATCTAACAGAGTAGTACTTATATATTTGTCTTCAATCTTGGTAATTCTGTCTTCCATTAATTTAATTCTACTCCTTTGCTTCTTTACCGTTATTATCTATTTCTCAAATCTTAGTATTGATCTTCTGGATTTTTGCTTGCTCTTTTTGAGTGATTTCTAGTTTTTCATTTATTTTGTCAGTTTGTTCTTGTATTTGTATTGTATTCCTGAACTTTTCTAGAGTTTTGTCTGTGTTTTCCTTGATCCATCTCTTGACCCATTGAAGGTACCTAACTAAATACAATTTTTCTGAATTCCTTATCAGGTAGTTCCAGTGCTAGTTCTTCCTCAAAGAGGTTTCCTGGATCTGTGTTTTGGTCCCTTGTTTGTACTACTTTATCTTTCTTCTTTTTGTGAACTGAGATTGTCTCTTTTCTCTGAGACATTGTAATGTTGTTGCATTTATGTCTAATTGGTGTTGGTATGTTGATGTGTTTTGCCTAGGTTTTTATTTTTATTTATTTTTTTGCTTTATTTTGTTTTGATATACCTGAGTGAGCAGGGCTGGTATGCTTCTTTGTTCACTAGTCTGGCAGCACTTAAGTGTTCACTACTTGTCTCATGGTGGGTGTGATAGAGAATGAGAATGTGTGCACAGTTCTCTGTTTGCTGCTTATGTAGAGTAGTCGAGGGCTGGTTGGGCTGGTGTTGGGCTCTTTAGTTTTCCTCTGCTAAGGCTTCTAGTGATCATGTTTGCCCTGTTCCATGTCCCATCATTTGACACAGTTGCTTTGCTCCAGAATGATTTCTTACTTATGATTCCCTCTCCTATTAGAGCTCCCACTGTTGCTCTACCCTTAGCCAGGGAAGGGAAATCAAGCTGAGTAAACAAAACTACCCTGACTGAGGGTCCTTTATCCCTTCCAGGGTGTTCATCTTCATGCCTCTCTAATTAGGGGAATTTCAATGAAGAAACTTTAGGCAGAAGACTTTTTATTGACTCATGTCACTTGACTTCTCTCCTCTTGTCCCCATAGTGTGTGTCTTGTCTTAGGGAGCAATAAGAGAAATTTGCAGCCATAGACCTCAGAAAACCCATTTGTGACCCCCTTCAACCTTGTAGGAAGGTATTAGTCCCCCTTCCCTCCATTCCTTTCATAAGTGTCTGGTCCGAAGCTGATGTCTGAACTAATCTGGCTGACCTTTTATCTTCCATAAATAAAGAGAGCTCTTCACCCCCCACAGGAAAGCAAGTGTGACTGTAGACCTCGGAAGTATCTGAGTTAGGAAGCTCTGGGGGTGGGCTCAGCTGTCATCTTGGGGCTCCTTGAAAATATGAAACAAGGAAAACACCAGCAGGGTAAGAGTAGACTTGAGTTTCTCTGTGTTAACCAATCAAGGGGATTTCAGTTGGGCCAACTAAATTCTTCTTACCCCACCCAGATGACCCTGGAAATGCTTGGCTTAATTACAGAGCTGTATTAATTACAATTATTTACATGAATTATTTACCAATTATCCTTAATTACCAGGCTTCATGATAATGATTATGCATATCATTAAATGTGTGCCAGATCAACTTGGTTGTAAGATTTGTTTGATTGCAATACTAACCATTGTGTACGTCTTCTTAGTTTTCTTTGTGAGTTGCTCACATCTTTTGAACATTTACTTACAGCTTGCAAACAATGGAGGTACATTGGAAGACATTTGATATTCATTGATAGATTGAAGGAAGAGAGAAGGGCAAGTAGTGATGATTAGAATCTGCTGCCAAACCCAATAAATTTAGATGATTAGTTTTGAAGATAAAATAAGGCCAATTACATTTCATTAGAATATAAGTTTCTTCATTATACAGTAAGATCCTTGAGGGCAGGAATTTTTGTCTTATTCATGTTTCCACCCTAGCCTATAATATAGTAGAAATTCAATAAACACTTGTTGAATGTAATTTAACTGAATTTGAAATGGCAGTAACCTTTATTTCATAGCCCAAAATACCAGTGGTCATTACCACAAAGTAATATACCAAGTATTTTTTCCATCATTCTGAAAGTTCATTAGATCACATGTTTGGGATTTTATGAAGGCAAAAATATTACACATAGAATAATTACAATGATTGAATTAATGGCAACCATGGCTCATATCACTCTACAGAGTTAACATCATATTTTCTGAGAAGGGAAATTCAACTTACCAACTGCTTAAATACACATATGAGTTAGCATATCATGGATGCAGAAGCTGCGTGTTGATAGTAACAAATAAACCATGCTTGCTAAGTTTTTAGACAAATTATTATTGCAGCAAGATCTGTTCTAGAACTGTGTAAAGTAGAAACCTGTCAGAGAAGGAAAACTAAAATATTTTCCACTAAAATGACTAATAGAAAAGAAATAAGTCTGAGGAGTTCTAGCAAGATGGCTACACAGATCCTCTGCAACAAAGAAATGAGAAACCAAATGAAACATACAAACGATAATCCTGGAACACGGAACTTAGAAGGAAAGGATAAAGAAGTGCATCAAATACCAACTAGTAGAAGAAATTGAATAAAAACAGTGAACAAGGAGACAAAATGAGCTGTGGACTGTTGACTGGCCTGACGGTGTGGCCATTTTGACTTTTTGCAAGTAATATTCTAATCAGGGAAGCAATCTGCTAATTGGCTTTGCTTGTCGAAGACTGCACGGGCACCCGCACTGGTGATTGGTGACCAGAAAGTGCAATACTCACCTTATTCCCCTTGTTCTCTGCACTAGCCTAGTGACTGGAGGAATTACATCCTGGACTGGGCTCCCTGACCAAAGCTGCCTTCTTAGCAGGCAGTTATTCTTCTGGGACCAGGTTCCCTGCACCCAGCTGCCTTTTAGTGTCTCAGGAACTTCTTCTGGGAACAGATACCCTATTATCAGCTGCCTTTTGGGCCAGCCAGCAGGACCTCCTTCTGGAACCAAGCACCCTACTCACAGCCAACTTTTGGCCTGGCAGGAACTTCTTTGGGGCCCAGGTGCCCTGCCTTGACACCTTGTGGGCCAGCAAGAACTCCATCTGGGGTCAGTCACCATGCCCCAAATTGTCTGCTGGGCAAGCAGGAACTAATCTTGAGTTGAGGCATCCTGCTCTCAGTCCCCTTTTGCTGTTAGGGGCTTCTTTTAGGACCAGTAACCCTATAGCCAGCAATCTTGTAGAACGACAGGAGCTTCTTCTGGGACCAGGCAACCTAGCCTTAGCTACATTTTGGGATAGCAGGAACAACTTCAGAGTCCAGGCACCCTGCATCCAGACACCTCCTGGGCCAGCAGGAACTCCTTCTGGGACCAGGAGCCTTCCACACAGTTGCCTTTTAGGTCAACAGGAACTCCTTCCAGAAGCAGGTGTCCCACTCTCTGTCTCTTATTTGGTCAGGAAGAGCACCACCTGTGTCCCCTACCCCCACCCCCCTGAGGACTGCACGGGCACCCACACTGGTGATTGGTGACCACAAAGGTGCAATACTCACCTTATTCCCCTCATTCTCTGCACTATCCTAGTGACTGGAGGTGTGGCCATCCCCCCCCCCCACTTTTTCCTCTTCCTATTTCCTTTTCTTTCAGTTCCTTGTTTTTTCCTTTCTTTGTTCTCTTTTCTTCTTTTAGTTTTTCCTATCTCTTATTGCTCTTTTTTGCATTTTTTAACTGTTCTCTTTCTCTTTTTACTTCCTCCAACCCCATCTTTTTTCCCTTTTTGTTATTCTAATTTTTCTTTCCTTTTAGTTATTATTTTCTTTTTTGTTTTGCTGTTTGTATTTTTGTTCTCTCCCTCTCTCTCTTTTTTAGTTTTTTTTTTTCTTTTATCCCACCTGGTGAGAGTCAGCAACAGTGCCTACATGATCCAACCTCATCCACACAACAAGCAGCCTCACACACTGGGCAGGACCACCACCTGCTTCTACACCAACTGATCAATGATACAGAGTGGCCAATATCAGCCCAACTTGCCCTCAACTATTGTACATGAACAGTGAACAGAGAACTGTGTACACATTCTCATCTCTATTGCACCCATCAGGAGACAGATGGTGAGTGCCTAAGTGCTGCCAAACTAGTGAACAGAGTAGCATACTAGCCCTGTTCATGCTGATATGTCAAAGCAAAATAAAGCAAAGCAAAGCAAAGCAAAACAAAACAAAGAAACATGGACAAAATACACCAACATACAGACATGAATTAAGTACAAATACAAGAGCATCACAATATCTTGGAGAAAGAGACTATGCCACTTCACACAAAGAAGCAAGATAAAGTAGTATAAACAATGGACCAAAATACAGAGCCAGAAACTTCCCTGAGGAAGAAATGGTATTGGAAATACCTGATAAAGAATTCAAATGAATTACATTTAGCCTCCACTAAGAGGTGTGGCCATTCTTCACTTCTTCAATGGATCAAAAGACAGATCAAGGAAAACACTGAAAAATCAAGGAAAACACAAACAAAACTCTAGAAGAGTTCAGGAAATAGTACAAGGATGAATTGACCAAAAAAAAAAGAAACCATATAAAAACAGCAAATGCTGTTGTTAGGTGCTGTTGAGTTAGCTCTGACTCATAGTGACCCTATGTACAATAGAACAAAACACTGCCCAGTCCTGTGCCAGCCTTGCAATTTTTGCTATGCCTGAATCCATTGTTGTACCCACTGTGTCAATCCATTTCATCAAGGGCCTTCTCAACAGCAAATAGAAATCCAGAAAATCAATGCCAAAATTTCAGAAATAGATAACACAATGAAAAGGTAAAGGAGTAGAATTAAATCAATAGAAGATAGAATTAGTGAGATTAAAAGCATTTGTCTCATTATTACTTTGTTTTAGGAACAAGGAGGAAAAAGAGCAACTAGAAAAAAAAAGAAAGCTTGAGATTTATGTGGAACACCATCAAGAGGAATAACTTTTATATGATTGGAATTCTAGAACAGGATGAGACAAATAAAACCACAGAGAAAGTTGTCAAAGATTTCTTAGAAGAGAACTTCCCTAATATGATGAAAAACAAGAAAATATGCATTCAAGAATTTCAATGAACCTCAACAGGACAGACTCCAAAAGAAAATAAGCAAGATATATCATAATCAAACTTACCAAAACAAAAGATAAAGAAAGAATCCTGAAAGCAACCTGGGAAAAATGAAAAATTATCTACAAAGGGCAACCAATAAGACTAAGCTTTGATTTCTCAGCAGAAACCATGCAGGAGAGAAGGCAATGGGATGACATATATAAAATCTTGAAAGAAAAAAAATCACCAACAAAGAATTATATACCCAGCAAAATTTTTCCTCAAATATGATGACAAAATTGGTGTTGTTAGGTGCTGTCGAGTCATTTCCGACTCAAAGCGACCCTATGCGCAGCAGAACGTAACATTGCCCTATTCCGTGCCAGCTTCATGATTCCTGCTATACTTGAGCCCATCATCGCAGCCGCCATGTCAATCCAGCTTGTTGAAGGCCTCCCCCTTTTTCATCAATGCTCCACCCTACCAAACATGACATCCTTCTCCAGGGAATGGTCCCTTCTGACATGACCAAAATAGGTGAGATGAGGTCTGGCCATTCTCACTTCCAAGGAGCATTTTGGGTGCACTTCCTCCAGGACAGATCTCATAGTTCTTTTAGCAGTCCATGGTACTTTCAGCATTCTTCGCCAGCACCACAACTCAAAAGTATCAATTCTTCTTTGGTCTTCCTTATTCATTGTGCAGCTATCACATGCATACGAGGTGATTGGAAATATCATGGCTTGTGTCAGGTGCACCTTAGTCCTCAAGGAGACATCCTTGATCCTCAGCACTTGAAACAGTTCCTTTGTGGTTGACCTTCCCAGTGCTACACGTCGTCTAATGTCCTGACTGCTGCTTCCATTGGCATCAATTGTA
>NW_006921829.1:4725341-4743767 GCF_000298275.1 Orycteropus afer afer | reverse complement strand
CAACAATAGCAGACAATAAACTGAGGTCAACACACATGACAACATCACTTAGAAACCAACCCAGATATAGAAGTATCCAAAGTAAAATAAACATACAAGACTGAAAACATTTGTAAACAACAACAGCTACAATGCAAAGAAAGAAAGAAATTGTGTAGTCCCAGAACTTCCAAACGGAGAGAATGTCAAGACAATTTCAGGTAGAATGGACCATTTTAAACTTGGGAAGAAAATAATGAATTATAGGTTAACCTAAAAGAAAATTAATACAACTCATCAAAATAAAATAAAGGAAAGTCAGAAATGCTTAGCAAGTACTAAAGTATTGTAAAATGCAAGCTGGATTCAGAAGAGGACATGGAATGAAGGATATCATTGCTGATGCCAGAAAGATCTTGGCTGAAAGCAAAGAATACCAGAAACATTTATTTATGTTTTATTGACTATGCAAAAGCATTTGATTGTGTAGATCATAACAAATTTTGGATAACATTGAGAAGAATGGGAATTCCAGAACACTTAATTGTGCTCATGAGGAACCTGTACATAGACCAGGAGTCTGTTGTTCAAACAGAACAAGGGGATACTGCATGTTTAAAAATAAGGAAGGGAGTGCATCAGGGTTGTTTCCTTTCACCATACTTATTCAATCTGTATGCTGAGCAAATAATCCAAGAAGCTGGACTATATGAAGAACAACATGGCATCAGAATTGGAGGAAGACTCATTAACAACCTGTGATATTCAGATGACACAACTTTGCTTGCTGCAAGTGAAGATGACTTGAAGCACTTACTGATGAAGATTAAAGACTACAGTCTTCAGTATGGATTACACCTCAACATAAAGAAAATGAAAATCCTCACAACTGGACCAATACACAGCAACATGATAAATGGATAAAAGATTGAAGTTGTCAAAAATTTCCTATTACTTGGTTACACAATCAACACCCATGGAAGCAGCAGTCAAGAAATCAGACTACATATTGCACTGTGGACATAAAACACTGCTTTAAAGGGCTGAAAGATATCTCTTTGAAAACTAAGGTGAGCCTAACCCAGGCCATAGTATTTTCAATTGCCTCATATATATGTGAGAGCTAGACAATGAATAAGGAAAACTGAAGATGAGTTGATACTTTTGAGATGTGGTGTTGGCGAAGAATTCTGAAAGTACCATGGGCCACTGAAAGAAGTAACAAATCTGTCCTGGAAGAAGTGCAGCTGGAATGCCCCTTGGAGGGGAGAATGGCCAAATTTCCTCTGACCTACTTTGGTCATGTTGTCAGAAGTGACCATTCCTTGGAGAAGGATGTCATGCCTGGTAAAGTGGTGGGTCAACAAAAAAGGAGAAGGCCCCAACAAGGTGGATTGACACAATGGCTACAGTGATAGGGTCAGGTATAGTAAGGATCGTGAGGCTGGCACAGGACTGGGCAGTGTTTCATTCTGCTGTACGTAAGGTAGCTAGCTATAAGTTGGAAATGACTTGACAGCACCTAACAACAACAACAGCATAGACAAAACAATATGGAGATAAATGAATATGAAGGGTTAGTTGTTATCATCTAACTCTGAATCTTGACTTGATATATGAAAAAACAAAACCCATGACAACTAGATAAATGCACAATTGCAGTAGACCCTGGGTGGGCCAATCAGTTTGCAGTTGGATGCTAAGCTAAGGGTTGGCAATTCAAATACACCCAGTGGCTCCTTGGAAGAAAGGCCTGGTGATCTCCTTCTGTCATAATTACAGTGAAGAAAACCTTATGGAGCACAGTCCAGTAATGTAACAGGGGTTGCCATGAGTCAGAATTGACTTGATGGGGAGTTTTTTTTTTTTTTTTTTTTAAGTTTAACTTTGGAAGTATTTAAATCCAAACCCAAATCCACTACCATCAAGATTATTCTGACTCATAGCAACCCTATGAGACAGAGGGGAATTGTCACAGAAGATTTTTAAGGATATTTAGGGAAGCAGACTGCCTCATCTTTCTCCCAGGGAGTGACTGGTGGGTTCAAACTGCTAACCTTCTGGTTAGCAGCTCAGTGCTTTAGCCATAGCACTACCAGAGCTTCTGAAGTATTCGAAGTAAAAGTTGTAGAAGGGATACTAAAGTTTCTTCCAAGAATATGATTCTATGAACTTTTAAATAGGTACAAATCTCATTCTGTACTTTTTTTTTTTTTTTTAAATGCAGCATACTTCAAAATAAAACAGCATCAAACATTTGTTTGTACTTCATCTGAAGGAGTTTATTTTCTGAAATTGCCAAAGAAATGTGTTTTAAGAGGAGTTCTGCAGCTTAAGGTCTTGTGGGCAGCTTCTGGACTCAAGATCCAAATTAACAAAATATAAATTGATGTTTTATTCTGCTAGGACCTGTGGGGGTCAACGTCTTTTGAAAATGAGGATTAAATTTTCCCTGTGCATCAAGAGATGTGTTCCTGCTTCTAATCCTCATGTTTAGAAACACGTATATCAGGGGAAAGAATACTTCATGTCTTTATCAAGTAGGGTATAACAAAATTGGAAATTAGTTTGTGATTTATTACACCTCTGGTGGCACACTGGAGTGTGTAGTAAAATTAACTTTTGGTACATACAGTAGTTTCTTGCACAGCATGGCTTAAAGAAAGATCCTGTGAATATGAGAGGTTGCAGATAAATGAGACCAGAAATGGGAAACTTCCACTGGTTCAAGCAGTACAAATGTGTGTTGTTAGGATTTGCTAGCATTTACATTCGATCTCTGTGGCTAGTAGGAACATAGACTCAGAAGGCCCTAAAGGTCCTTCTCTTTTCCTTCCTCCAGCCACCTGGACCTAGGAAAATCCATGTGACATAAGGGTCTCCTTGTTTGCTGTCAAGTCAGGGCTGCTACTGGTCGGCAAGCAAAGAGAGTTGAGGAGAAGCCCAGATTGGAGTTGCACAAGACCATATTGTTGCAGTCTGGGGTTGTGGGGCATTTTTGGCGAGCAGGTCATTTTGAACACCCACAGGAGCTCAGGGTTGTGGACATAGCTATGGAGAGGGAAAATATTTGATAGCAGAGCCCTTTCTGGAAATTCCCACGCGGTGAACAAGGATGTGCAGTATAATTTTGGTTTCATATTAAAATTTCTTGTACCAGGCCCTGGGACTGTATTGGGTTCTCAGATCTTTCTGTTAATGAAATGGCCAAATGTAACACTTTAGCATAAGGATTGCATTGCAGTAATATAAACCAAAAAGGGGCTAATTTACATTTGTGCCCACACCATTAATGTAAATTGGTTACTAGCTATTTATGCTAAAGAACAGTAATATAAAACATAAAGGTAGTTTTATTAACTGTGTTTTGCCCTGTGAAATCTGCTGTGCATGGAGTTTGCAATCAGTGATTTTTTTTCCCCTTCCATGCACTATGGTATTTGCACTGCCTAATTAACATATTTATTAACAAATTACTGCCCCCTTTCTGTAATTTGCATTTTATAACACATCACCACAAGGACGTTAATAAGACTGTCCCATGCCCTGCTTTTCAAGTGCATTGGAATGCTGCATTAGCCTTTTTGTGTCCTCTTGAGTTCATTTCTCTTTAGGCAGGGGTAATTAAAGAAAAATGGCATTTACAAACAATGATAATGTGGGGATAATGAGGATATAAATGTGTTTTAGTCACTGTGTGTTGTTTTGGGCAGATTTGAGGAGAAGTATGGATGCAGGAGGCTGCAAATCCTGCAACTCAACCTCTGCTTGAAGAGCCATCTCCCTGCTCACCATTCTAGGCAGATTCTATTTCTCATTTTTTCCTACTGGTCACTGCAGTGTATAGGAACCTTATGTGAAAAGTCAAGAGCAAAAAGAATGTGATATCAGTCCTTGTTGTTGTTGTTGTTATTTGCCATAGAGTCGGCCCCCAACTCCTAGTGACCCCTCCTTGGGTTTCCGAGGCAGTTATCACTACGGAAGTAGGATTGCCCAACCTTCCTTCCGAGGAGTGGCTGGTGGGTTTGAACCGCCAGCCTCCTGGTTAGCAGTCAAGTGCCTTAGGCACTATGCTACCAGAGCTCCCTCCTTAGGAAATTAAAAAAAAAACATAGTATTTAAGCACACATTTGTTACAAAACCATCCGTTTGTCATACTGTGGTGGCTGTGTGTTCCAATGATGCTGGAAGTTATGCCACCGTATTTCAAATACCAACAGCATTACCCATAGTGGACAGGTTTCACTAGAGCTTTCAGATTATGACAGACTAGGAAGAAAGGCCTGGAGATTTACTTCTGAAAAGCATCCTATGGCAGCCTTACAGACCACAACATTGTGCAACTTGCTTGCTTTGGACACATCATCAGGAGGGATCAATTGCTAGAGGCGGACATCATGCTTGGTGATATAGATAGCCAGTGAGGGCATGGGAGAGTCTGGGTGATGTGGATTGGTACAATAACCACAACAGTGGACTTGAACATGCTGGAGATTGTGAGGTTGACATAGGACCGAGCAACACTTCATTTTGTTGTACATAAGATGTCCATGAGTTGGAGTTGAACCGATGTCAGCTATCTATCCATCTGTGTTATGAAAAGCCTTCAGAAATGAGATTTTGAACCTGGGTACAGCCATCAGAATTTAATAATACATTCTAAGGGTTGGTCCCAGGAGATTATAACATACAGCCTGGGCTGAGAACTCCCAAGTTCTTCTAGATGAGTAATTCTAAAATCATTTGGTGCAGCAATACTCTTTTTTGTTTATTTTTTTAAGATGACATTTCACTGAAAGTATGTAATGCTTTTTAATTTATTCTGAAAACATTAAGTAACATGAATGTAGTTTTGAGAATTTTGGGTGGAATTTCATAGAAGGCCTTAAAATAATTGGAGTCCCTATGTAAGGATCACCAGTTCTGGGCTGGGACCATTGTTTACACAAAACTTATTATTAGCTGCCATTGAGTCATCCCCTGACTCATGGCCCCCTCATGCACAATGGAATGAAACGCTTCTCGATCCTATACCATACCCATTATTTGATGCAGATCTGACCATTGCGATCCATAAGGTTTTCACTGACTGGTTTCTGAAAGTAATAACGGGCATTTCTTCATAGTCTGTTTTAGTCTGGAAGCTTCTCTGAAACTGGTTTAGCATCATAACCACATGCAAGCCTCCACTGATGCAGGGGTGGTGACTGGACATGAAGTGCATCGGCCAGGTCTCCTGCATGGAAGGTGAGAATTTTATCACTTAGCCCTCTTCTATGAGAATAGGCCTTATTTTCCACAAGGGCCTTCACTTCATTTCTTTTTACTCTACTCCTTCCCTGATCATGATTTCTTCATTAGTGACTTAAATCCATGTTAGGAAGAGGGGAAGAGTACTGAATAGGACTCAAATGGACTGTTAGAAGTTACATGTAAAACAAAGACCCACAAAGAAGGAAGAATCAGTTCATGGATTTCATTGTCTTTCAGTTCAGATAAAAGCTCCAGGTGAGAAGTTCTGAACTCATGTAATAGATACAAATTGGCCCTATTACACTCAGATAGCACACACACACACAGAAATACATTGTGTTGTATTTAAAAAATAAAATTAGAACTAAGTCCCCATCCACTAACACTATTTGAGAAATTTGAATCTGCACTCAAGGCTGGTAACGATGTGCAATTTTTTACTATATCAAATAAAATCAACAATTGCTTATTTCTTAAGTGACTATGGTATCTCGAGTCCTTTAAAAGGTACTGTTATGTTGTGGTTCCTATTCTTGGGTGAAGGATATGTGGAAGCATGTGCTCTCTGTGTGTGTCTGCTCCTTTCCCTGTCATGTTTGCTTAAACTTAGTTGTATCAGTTTCAGGGGAAAGCATCCAGATAGGCTAGTTCAGAATAAAAATTAGACACCCAGTTCAATGGTAATTCCACCATTCTACAGTGCTATGTTGTTTCCGGAGCCCTTGGGTGGTGCATATTATTGCTAACAGAAGAGTTGAAGGTTTGAGTCTGCCCAGTGGCACACTGGATGAAAGATCTGATGATCTACTTCCAAAAAATCAACCACTGAAAACGCCATGGAGCACAGTTCCACTCTGACACATGTGGTGTCACCATGAGGCTGAAGGACTTGATGGCAACTGGTGCATTGTTTCTCAAATGTGAACAAAAACATATTTATTCAACAACAACAAAAAAACTATTTTTTAAAAAATTGTATCTGTCAAGACCTGGGTATCCAACTGTCTTGACATAGCCCAATATATTCAATAATATTAATAAGCCATACCCTACATTAGTTTAGCACTTTAAGGTCTGTGAAGGAAGCCAGCTGATCTTAATTCTGAGTATAAGGGGAAGGAAAGGAACCATAAAGCAGGTTTCTTAACTTGGGGTTATTTCATAGACCCAAGGATCTGGATGGACTTTTAGTAGGTTTCTGAATGTCCTGAAATTGAATAAAAATTTTTGAGTAAATTTTGTATAAATTTTTGGGTAGAGAGTTTGAATCTCAAGGTAATTTGTGGACCTAAATTCTGCTGATTTTGGATTTTAGGATTGTGAGATATGTATATCATATTAACAGGTGGGATCTTCAGAATAAGCCCTTTAAAACAAATATTTCTAGTTGCCCTATTGTTGTTAGATGCTGTCAGGTTGGTTCTGAGTGGTAGTGACCCTATGTACAACAGAACAAAACACTGCCTGGTCCTGCCCTGTCCTCACAGTCATCGCTATATTTTAGCCCATCATTGCAACCAGTGTGTCAGTCCATCTCAGTGAGGGTCTTCCTTTTTGTCAGTGTTCCTGTACTTTACCCATGATGTCCTCCTCCAGGGACTAGCCTCTCCTGATAACATGTGCAAAGTATATGAGATAAAGTCTTGTCATCCTTACCTCTGAGGAGCATTCTGGCTGTGCTTCTTCCAAGACAGATTTGTTCATTCTTCTGGCAGTCCATGGCATATTCAATATTCTTCACCAACTCTGTAACTCAGATGTATCCATCATTTTTTGGTTTTCTTTATCCATTGTCCAGCTTTCACTAGCATGTTAAACAATAGAAACTTGACTCCTCAGTTCTAAAGACCACTTTGACTCTTGTTCTTTTGGGTATCAGGTTACCTAGCACAGGGACCCACCAGAGCCAAATGAATGAGGGATACAAGGAGCCAGTAAGATGGCAGGTATTTGTTAGGCTTGGCTTATCCTGGCCTGAGGAAGAACCAGACAACTGAGATGAAGCCCAGGGGGCCAGGTATTATGGAGGAGCTGGAGAGGCAGTAGTCACAAGTATGTATTGATATTCAGTCAATCTCCCTATTGGTGCAGGTGAATTTTGTGTGGAAGGCAACCTTAATCCAGTGTCCTGGATCAAGCCAGTAACTACTAATGTCTTCATGCCTGTAAAATAATAGACTCAGGGATTTCTTTGAGGAAATAGAGCCACATGGTGCTATATAAATTTCATTACTCTTATTATCATCACTATGATTTTAATTTGATTTTAAAATTTTATTGGTCCTAATTGTAGCTGTTATGAATGTTGATGTTATTTTCTGCCATTTCTAATTTCTGTAAAGACTACAGACCTTTGCTTCTTAATAATTGACAATGACTCCTGCTTAATGGATTCATGCATTCATATGGAATTTCAGTGCTTGACTTTGACATTAAGGGTTAGTGCATATTATCAGCTTCTTTTAAAATTATATTGTTTTCTAAACTCAGTAATGTCCAAGCTGTATGATCTAATAGTCTGATGTTTTCCATTATGGAGGAAAATTAGTCAATTTGAAATGCAAAAAAACAAAAAACAAAAAACTTAGCACTTAATGATGTTTTGTTATTTATTGACTTTTGCTGAAATTTTATTTTTCATTTGGAGTAATGCCAGATAGGGCTTTCTGTAGTGTATGGTTAAGAATGTATGCACATCTTTGTAGCAGGCACAATCTTTGTACCAAAGAGTTAAAACGTATTTGGACCACCCTTGTTAAACAGGCTGCTATATTAAGAAGACTTCTATAAATACTCAGGAAAGGCCCCGAGAGAGAATTACCTGCTGCAATCTGTTTGTGTTACGGTCACCATACGCATAAGCTAATTTTAAATATTAAACTCTAATTATAAAAGACCACTTCCCTAAAGGGTGGGCCATGTGGAAAAGGGGGAAGGGTGAAGACTGAAGGGTGAGTCACTGGACCAGATGGGGTGGGTGGAGGTGATAACTGATCAATGAGCTTAGGATCATTCCTTGTGGTGCCACTGTATCCTGGAAAGCAGTTCAAAATTCGTTTGTCTGAATTGAGAAGACAGTATTTGTATTCTGAGAAATAACAATAACCTGCTGTTTTGATCCTGGTGCAGGGAAGTCATGGAGAAGAATCCTAAATGACCTGTGTGTATATTGTACCAAGTGGTCTGTGGTTCAAGAGCAGTTACTGGAGGAGAGCAGATTTGGGGCTCAGTAAAACATTTTCATACTTTTACTAAGATTCTTGGGATCCTTTACATCTCTGTTTGGTTTGTTTGTGTTTTCTTAACTCATTTTCCCAGCTCTTTTTTTTTTTTTTTAAATAAATGTTTGAAACTAACCACTTATCTTAGCTGTGCCTAAGGGAAAACAAAGAAAGTGTCGGTTGTGGACTTGGATCCCAGGAAAAATGGCAAGAGGTGCCCTGGGAGGTTCTGTAGACTGGGTTCAGCTCAGCCTGGTCCAATTGACACAGCATTTGCAGGGAGAGGGAGTGCAGGAGCAGGCTGTACAAGGTTTTTATTATTATTATTATTTTATTTTTAAAATCTAGGGCTCTGGTAGCATAGTGCCTAAGGCACTTGACTGCTGACCAGAAGGCTGGCGGCTCCAACCCACCAGCCACTCCTCAGAAGGAAGGTTGGGCAATCTACTTCCATAGTGATACCACCTCGGCAACCCAAGGAGGGGTCGCTATGAGTCAGGTCCAACTTGATGGCACATAACAACAACAACAACAACAACAACAGGGCTTTAGAGTTCCAGTGACCTGGGTTTGAAACCCTATGCTGTCACTCTAGCATTGTAACTTTGGACACACTGACCCAAACTCTCAGTTTTCTCATCTGTAGAATAAAAATAATGCCCCTTTCTTCATGAAACTGGTTCTTCAGTGAAATAACATAATACTGATATCAACTTTGGTGTTGGTGTTGCTGTGGTTCCTGTTTAGATATATTTTCAATTCAATGCTTTAAATGCTATTTATAATGGACATGTGGCAGGGAACTTTATTGAATTTTAATACTGTTTTCCTTATATATTTTTTTCCACTCTCTCATTTCAAACAGGAGATTGAGCCTTTTTTGTGTCTCTTTTTCTCAGGGAAAATTTTGTAAGTCAGTGCCCCTTCCTGCTTTTTCATGAAACCCTAAATTAGGAGTCCTGAGGAGGAAGGGGTGGGATAGAGAAGGTCTAGAGGAAACAGGGAATGGAAGGGGGTTGGTGGATCCTGGAACAACAGGGCTTTGCTTGGGAGGAGCACCCTGAGGAGGATAGCTCTCTGAGAGGCTGGGCTGAGTGGTGATCAGAGAAGTACCTGAACCTGAGGTATCAGGCTGTCCACCCAAGTGTAGAAGAGGTACCATGAGGACTGGTGCAGTGGCATTTCACCAGTCACCCATATGGGCAGAGGATGGATGACCAGGGGGACTCTCAGGAACATTTACTAACACACAGGAAGGGGAAACTCTGGAAATAACAGATTTGTTCTGCTAGTCCATTAGGATGCATACTTAGGGTTAGGCTTACATTTTTTTACTGTTGTAAAAATCCAATTCAGCATTTTTACATTGTCAAATTTTCTATCATGATAAACAGAAACTCACTGCTTTCTAAACAATGATTTTTCCCTTGCTCCTTCTACCTTGTCCCTGGTAACCACTATTAAATTCTGATCTGTATACATTTGTTAGGCTAAATTTTATTTAAATAAAATGAAGATACTGATATTTTTATGCCTGATTTTGTGACATTCATACTCATTACAGAGCTATACATAAAAATCAAGTGAATATTGAAAAAGCACACCCAACTTGGGTTAAGGGTGCAATGAAAGATTTCCTTAAAGAGCTGGCACTTAAGTGTACGAGTAGGGGTTATTCATGGAGAGAAGGTGAGGAAAATGGTTTTCTAGGCAATTGGAGCAGCATGAGACTGTGTAGTATGTTGGAAAACAACAAGTTATTAAAAGTTTCTGCAGTGTAATTAATTGCACTGAGGGTAACTGGACATGACTCTAGAGTAGTGCTGTCCAATAGAAGTTTTTGGAACAATGGTGTATTAGTTATCTATTGCTGCTGTAGCAAATTACCATGCATTTAGTGACTTAAAACAACACAAGTTAATATCTTACAGTTATGGAGGTTAGAAGTCCAATATGAATCTCATTGGGCTAAAATCAAATTGTTGGCAGGGCTGCATTTCTTTGGGGATTCTAAGAGAAGACCCAGCAATGGCCAATAGAGTCATTCTCATATTGTACCACTTTGATATTTATTCTTCTACCTCCTTCTCCCATACTTAGGACTTCTGTTATTACATTGGGCCCGCATGGACAATTCAAGATAACCTCCCTATATTAAGGTCAGTTAATGAGAAAACTGAATTGCCTATGTTACTGTAATTCTCCTTTGTCATGTAACATACAATATTCATAGATTCTGGGGATTAGAACATAAGCATTTTGGGGAGGCCACTATTCTGCCTATCATAGATGGAAATTTTTATATCTGCACTGCCCAATATGGTATCCATTAGCCACATGACTATTTAAATTTGAATTTAAATCTGAATTAATTAAAATTAAATAAAATTAGATATTCAGTTCTTCAGTTACATTAGCCTCAGTTCAAGTGACCAATAGCTACACATGGCTAGTGACTACCATACTGAACAGGGAGGGAGAAAGTACACATCATGGAAACCTCAGTGCTTCTCAACTGCTTCTGTTAAAGTGCTTTGAGAGTAGAATAGTCCTTACTTATGGATGTGGATTTGTGGGATAGACCAATGAGACCTGACTCAAGCACCAACTACCTTTAGAGATTCTTGCTAATTTTTTATTCTGTCTAATAATATATCCAAGTCTATTTTTATTAAAAAATTATACACATTTCCAAATCTTCAAGTAAAACTACCATCCGGGAAAAGCCACTATGTTTGTTCTGGAACTCTAAGTATCTCCTGGCTTATTGTCACACACTCCAGTGGTAATACATATTCCAGCAGGAGAAGCCTAGCTGTGAAAAGTTCTGGGCAGAGAAGGCATGTGGTCAGGTTTGAAGAGGGCCCTCAGAGAGCAATCGAGAAGATTATTTTGACCTGGAAGTAGACTGTTGTTGTTGTTGTTGTTATGTGCCATTGAGTCGGACCCGACTCATAGTAACCCCTCCTTGGGTTTCCGAGGCAGTATCACAATGTAGAGTAGATTTCCCAACCTTCCTTCCGAGGAGTGGCTAGTGGGTTTGAACCACTGCCCTTCTGGTTAGCAGTCAAATGCCTTAGGCATTATGCTACCAGAGATCCCGGAAGTAGACTAGAGGTTGTTGTTGTTGTTGTTGTTATATGCCATCAAGTCAGACCTGACTCATAGTGACCCCTCCTTGGGTTTCTGAGGCAGACTAGAGGTAAGGAAACATATAATAAATAGTCTGTGGGAGGATGGTCAGTCATGCACCCTTTCTTTGCAGAGCTCAGGTGATGTTATGTGACTTTCTTTGACCAATGAAATGTGAACAGAAATGACACTTTGTGGCAGAAGTTTTAGAAGTCAGTTTCTGCTTCAAAATACTGTCTTTTTTCTTTTCTACAACCACCAGCAATATTTCAGATGAAGACTGCTCCATCAATCTGGATCTCAGAATGGAGAAGATGTGGAGCAGAGCGGCAGCCAACCCATGGTGCAGACTATCCTGACTGATACACAGATGGTGCACAGCACCCTGCTCTGCTAGAAATATCCATTAAGAGAGAGACACTGACTTTTAAAATTGGTTACTGCTCATGGTGATTGTATACCTTAAGTCTCACTATACTGCTTGTTTATCTTCATATAACAGCTACTTTTTTTTTTTCTACTTCAAGTTCAGGATCTTTTTCACTATTTTTAGTTTATGCTTTTAAGCAAATCAAACGACACTGTGCCAAGATCATGTCCTGAAAATGCTATTATTAGATTTGGGTTGCAAGAACAAAGCAGGAGAACACAATTTAATGAAGACACAAGATTTTTCTGTTAACTAGAATTGTTGGAAATTGAGGAATGGGCTGCTTCTTTCAGATGAGCCTCCTCTGTGGTTTATTCCATTGAGATGTCACTAGTTTGAGGTTGCTCTTCCATGATCAAAACCAAAAAATATATACAATTTTGGTAGCATTTTTAGAAAGCTTTCAGTACTAAAAACAAGTTAGTGGTTGACTTGAATTTATATTTTTTTTCCTTTCCCTAATCAGTAATAACTGATACTGTTTCCTCAAAGCAATAAATAATGGTACTACTATTCCTGACAAAGTATATCATATTCCAGCACATGAAACTGGAATATATATCTCAAGTGTAATGGTCCTGCCTCCAAAGGGAGAGGTTTTAATAGAAGAGACCTAGTAGCAGCATGGAAAATGCTATGAATCACCCACAGTGTTGTTGTTGTTGTTGTTAGGTGCTGTTGAGTCATCTCAGACTCACCTTAGGCACAGCAGAATGAAACACTGCCTGGTCCAGCACCAACTCCACAATCCCTGCTATACTTGAGCCCATTGCAGCAGCCACTGTGTCAATCCATCTTCTTGAGGGCCTTCCTCTCTTTTGTTGACCCTCCACCTTACCAAGCATGACATCTTTCTCCAGGGAATTGTCCCTTTTGATAACATGACCAAGGTAGGTGAGACGAAGTCTGGTCATTCTTGCTTCCAAGGAGCATTCCGGCTACTCTTCCCCCAGGACAGACTTGTTAGTTCTTTTAGAAGTCCATGGTACTTTCAGCATTCTTTGCCAACACCACACCTCAAAAACATCAATTCTTCTTTGGTCCTCCTTATTCATTGTCCAGCTCTCACATGCATATGAGGCAACTAAAAATACCATGGCTTGTGTCAGGTGCACCTTAGTTCTCAAGAAGACATCTTTGCTCTTCAGCGCTTAGCTGTGTCAATTTTTAGGCCTGGTGTTGAGGCGTTATATTATTGTTACTTGACCTGTTTGCGTCCATAAATGAAGACTTGAAACAAGGGTGGATTTATTGGTGGGGAGAGAGTAAGGATATTAAAATAAGTGGCACAAGCTGGAAGGTTTATGGTGACTTGACTGAGGTCAGTTGTTCACCTGGGTGAACTTCTGTTTCTGTTTTTGTTTCTTTTAGTACAAAAATACCCTTTGTTGCCCTTTCTTGGCCAAAGGTATTGGTCTTAGAAAACAGGGAAGCCACAACTCATGTGCTTTTCATGGACGCTTAAATGGTGGTGGTGAGGGGAGGATGGGAGCAAACAGAGTTGATGCACAGCATCATTAGGGCTCAAAGTGCTTTAGACTGTTTGCTTCTATTGACATGGGGAAAAACATGTCAGGAAGGAATGTATCTTTATTCTTTTTTGACATTTGTAAGCCAGATTTTGGAAAGGAACAGGAAACCTTTAATATATTTCCTGAGGACTAGACTATGAATATTCATTTTCAGAAATCATATATTTTTGGTGTGTATTATTATATAACCACTAAGTACTCAGCACCTAGAAGAGAGCTGACACTTTTTCTCCAGGGAAGGGAAAAAAATTTTAACAGTAGAAGCTTTTATATGCAATAGGCTATTGGAAATTTCACAGTAGAGTGGAATATCTTCCAGTAAATTGTAAAGTGAAAATTTCCTCCTAGGAGCTATGGTAGGAGCTCTGGTAGTGTAGTGCCTTAGGCATTTGACTGCTAACCAGAAGGCTGGTGGTTCAAACCCACCAGCTACTCCTCAGAAGGAAGGTAGGGCAATCTACTTCTGTAGTGATATTGCCTTTTAAACCCAAGGAGGGGTCCCTGTGAATTGGATCTGACTCGATGGTGGTGTTTTTTTTTTTTTGTTTTGTTTTTGTTTTTGTTTTTTGGTTTAGGAGCTATAGTAAAATTAAAGATTATTTTTTTGACTGAAGAATTGTCAGTAAAAAAATTGTAGCTGTGTCAACAATATATCACAAAGAAGAGATGCAGGTATAGCCATCAGTAGCAATTTAAATGGTAAATTAATAAAGTAATAAAATGGGTATGTATCCATGAGGGACTGTCAATACAATAAAAACTACATGCTGGACACAAGAAAACTCATGCATCATGAGTCTGACCAAAAATTAATGATAGCTATCACAAACATTGATTAAACATTAAATTGCCTACAGTTTGACTTGCTTCCTTGAGAGTAATTTAAATGATATGTGCCTTTAAAAAAGTAAATTCAATGATGTTTATATTAGTGCTTTCTTTTTCTCTTACACTAATTGTCTAGGTGGAAGATAGGCCCTGTTGACCTTTATCACAGATCCTAAAATAGCAGGTGTTTCATAAATGAGTATTATTGTTGATTATGGTCTACTTCCTCCAAAAATTACATTCTAAAATGAGGCTTATTATTCCATTCACAATAGCACAAAAATATAAAATACCTAGGGATAATATTAACAAGAACTGTGTAGGTGCAATATGAAGAAAACTGTAAAACTATGCAAAGGAAGTCAGAGAAGACTATATTCTTGATGGGGAAGGAGTGGTTAAATGTTTTAAAGCTATCAACTATGTTAATTCTTTTAGAAATAAGTTTAAGATAATTCTAACTATTATTCATATGATACTTCAGGAACTTAAAAAAATAATTCCAAAATTGGTCTAAGAGGAAAAGAGAGAATGCCCTCATTTTTTTTTTTTAACAAAGAATCATAAAGAGAAAGCACATGTGCTATTATGCATTAAAATGTATTATAAAGTTATAGTAGGTAAAATAGAGTAATTGGCTCAAGAATTGGGACTCAGCTCAGCATAACTACATAGATAGTCAAGAAAGACATTCTAATATGCTAATAAATTTAATATCTGAAAGGAGTAGCCATCATCAGTTAGTTGGGAAAAGAAGAATTATTTAATGAATACTGGGACAATTAGTAACTATTTTTGGGAAATATACATCCTAAGCTCTTACTCTAAAATATCAGGTAGATCAAGATACTCAATTAAAAAATGAGACCATAAGACCTATAGATAAAGACATCAGAATATTTATCTAATTGCAGGAAGAGGAAAGATTTTATTACTATAAAGTCAATAATGTGACAAATATTTGATATGTATTATGCATAAAGGAGTCCTGGTGGTACAGTGGTTAAGCACTTAGCTGCTAACCCAAAGGTTGGTGGTTCAAACCCACCAGCTACTCCATGGGAGAGAGATAAGGCAATCTGCTTCTGTAAAGATTTACAACCTTAGAAACCTTATAGGGTGGTCTTACTCTGTCCTACAGGGTTGCTATCAGTTGGAATCAACTCTATGGTGATAGATTAATCATTCATAAAATATGTTTGCAAATAAAAAAGTATAAAAATCAAAAGTGAAATGATAAACTGGGCAAATTATTCGCAGATAAAAAGTTCACTAACTTTATAAATAGTTCATACAAAAAGTAGGTATCTTCTTGCCAACTCTAACTTACTTGACTTATTTACTACTTTACCTTGGGAATCCCAAATCCATTTTCTCTTTCCTGATTTCTGCTGCTTCCTTTTTTCTCTCTCTTAGTTGCAACTGATAAGATGTACAACCCTGATGTTGCCACAGATATAATAGAGATACCAGCTTTTGTTTAAGGAGACCTTAGACATGGTTGGGCTTGACCAAATTGATAGGGCAGGAGCGCAAAAATACCATGTATGTGAGATCAAAAATTCTTTTGGGAAAAAAATTCTTCAGGAAGGAAGGAGGAGCCAGGCATAATAAGACTGACCAAGTAACCAATTTTAGACCTCAAATTGTTTTTTCTGTTTAAGTGCTGTCAAGTCATCTCTGACTCATAGTGATCCTATGTACAGCAGAACGAAACAACGCCTGGTCCAGCACCAGCTCCATGATTCTTGTTGTACTTGAGCCCATTTCAGCAGCCACTGTGTCAATCCATCTTGTTGAAAGCCTTCCCCTCTTTCATCGACCCTCCACTTTACCAAGCATGACATCCTTCTCCAGGGAATGGTCCCTTCTGACAACATGACCAACGTAGGTGAGATGAAGTCTGGTCATTCTTGCTTCCAAGGAGCATTTTGGCTGCACTTCCTCCAGGACAAATTTGTTAGTTCTTTTAGAAGTCCATGGTACTTTCAGCATTCTTGCGAGCTCCACAACTCAAAAACATCAACTCTTCTTTGGTCTTCCTTCTTCATTGTACAGCTCTCACATGCATATGAGGCAATTGAAATTACCCTGGACTGTCAGGTGCACCTTGGTTCTCTAGGAGACATATTTGCTCTTCAGCACTTGAAAGAGGTCCTCTGCAGCCAATTTGCCCAGTGCTCTATGTAGTCTGATGTTCTGATTGCTGTGTCCATTGTTGCTGATTGTAGACCCAAGCAATGTGAAGTCTTTGCATGTCTCCATTTATTGTGATGCTGCTTATAGGTCCAGTTGTGAGGAGTTTTTCTTTATATTGAGATGTAATCCATACTGCAGACTGTATTCTTCAATCTTCATCAGTAAGTGCTTCAAGTCATCCTCACTTTCAGCAAGCAAAATTGTGTTGTCAGCATATTGCAGGTTGTTAATGATTTTTCCTCCAATCCTGATGCCACATTCTTCTTCCTATAATCCATCTTTTCAGATTATTTGCTCACCATACAAGTTGAATAAGTATGGTGAAAGGATACAACCCTGATGCACTCCCTTCTTGATTTTAAATCATGCAGTGTCCCCTTGTTCTGTTCAAATGACAGCCTCCTGGTCTGTGTACAAGTTCCTCATGAGCATGAGTAAATGTTCTGGAATTCCCATTCTTCAAATTGTTATCCATAATTTGTTATGATCCACACAATCAAATGCTTTTGCATAGTCAATAAAACACAAGTAAACATCTTTCTGGTATTCTTTGCTTTGAGCCAAGATCCATCTGATACCAGCAATGATATCTCTCATTCCATGTCATCTTCTGAATCCAACTTGCATTTCTGGAAGTTCTCTGTCAATATACTGCTGCAACCATTTTTGAATTATCTTCAGTAAGATTTTACTTGCATGCAATATTAAAGATATTGTTCATCATATTGTTCCACATTCTGTGGGATCACCTTTCTTTGCAATAAGTAAAATATGGATCTCTTCCAGTCAGTTGGCCAGGTAGCTCTCTTCCAAATCTCTTGGCATAGCTGAGCGAGTGTCTCCAGTGGGGTATCCATTTGTTGAAACATCTCAGTGGATATTCCATCAATTCCTGGAACCCTGTTCTTTGGCAATTCCTTCAGTGCAGCTTCAACTTCTTCCTTCAATCCCATTGGTTCTTGAACATACTCCACTTCTTGAAATGGATGAAGATTGACCAGGTCTTTTTGGTACAGTGACTCTGTATTCCTTTCATCTCTTTTGTTACTTCCTGCGTCATTCAATATTTTGCCCATAGAATCTCTCAAGATTGACACTTGAGGCTTAAAATTTTTCCTTAGTTTTTTCAGCTTGAGAAATGCTGAGCATGTTCTTCCCTTTTGGTTTTCTAACTCCAGGTCTTTGCACATTACATTACAGTAATTGGCTTTGTCTGCTTGAGCTGCTCTTTGAAATTTTCTGTTCAGCTCTTTTATCTTGTCATTTCTTCCATTTGCTTTAACTACTTTCCACTCAAGGGCAAGTTTCAGAGTCTCTTCTGACATCCATGTTGCTCTTTTCTTCCTTTCTTGTCTTTTTAATGATCTCTTGCTTTCTTCATGGATGATGTTCTTGATGTCATCTCACAATTCTTCTGGTTTTCAGTTCATAAAATCTATTCTTTAGATGGTCTCTAAATTCAGGTGGGATATATTGAAGGTCATATTTTGGCTCTCATGGACTTGTTTTAATTGCCTTCAACTTCAAGTTGAACTTGCATATGAGCAGTTGATAGTCTGTTCCACAATCAGCTCCTGGCATTGTTTTGGCTAAAGATATTGATTTTTTCCATTGTCTCTTGCCACAGATATAGTCAATCTGATTCTGTGTACTCTGTCTGGTGAAGTCCACATGTATAGCCACCATTTGTGTTGTTGAATAAAGGTATTTGGAATGAATACGTCATTGGTCTTGTAAAATTCTATCATGCAATCTCCAATGTTATTTCTGTCACCAAGGCCAAATTTTCCAACTACCAGTGATTCTTCTTTGTTTCCAACTTTTGCATTCCAGTCACCAGTGATAATTAACA
>NW_006921829.1:4722879-4724215 GCF_000298275.1 Orycteropus afer afer | reverse complement strand
TGAGCAAAACACACTACCATGAAATCACCAATTAAATACCTACAGAACAACATCACCATGGATCAGAGAAAACAGAATTCCAGTTCACACAAAGAAGCAAGATAAAGTGGTAGAAACAACTGACCAAAATATAGAGCCAGAAATTCTTGCTAAGGAAGACATGGTATAGAAACTACTTGATAAGGAATTCAAAGGAATTATATCTAGAGATCTTCAATGGATTGAGATAAAGATAAAGGAAAACACTGACAAAATCAAGAAAAAAAACGAGATAAAAAATCAAGATAAAACTCTAGGAGACTTCAGGAAATTAACAAGAACAAACTGACAAAATAAATGAAAAATTAGAAACCACACAAAAAGAGCAAATAGAAATCCAGAGGATCAATACTAAGATTTCATAAATAGATACTCATTGAAAAGGCAAAGGAGAATTGAATCAATGGAACATAAAATTAGTGAGATTGAAGACAAATACCTCAATACACTTTGTTAGAGGAACAATTACAAAACAAAACAAAGCAAAGCAAAACAAAACAAAACAAAAAAGCCTAAGAATTTTGTGAGACACCATTAAGAGAAATAATTTACATGTGATTGACATTCCTGAACAGGAAGAGACAGAAAAACTGTCAAAAATTTGTTGGAAGAGAACTTCCCTAATATGATGGAAGATGAGAAGATATGCATTCAGGAAATTCAATGAACCCCAAACAGGATAGACACCAAAAGAAAATCACCAAGACATATCATAATCAAACTTTCCAAACCAAAGACAGAGAAAGAATCTCCAAAGCACCTTGGGAAAAATGAGTTATCTACAAAGGGCAACCAATAAGACTAAGCTCCAATTTCTCGGCAGAAACCATGCAGGAGAGAAGGCAATGGGGTGACATATATAAGACCCTGAAAGAAAAATATTGCCAACCAAGAATTATATAGCCAGAAAAATTGTCCTTCAAATATGATGGAAAATTAGGATATTCCCAGATAAACAGAAATTAAGGAAATTTTTAAAAACCAGACCAACCTTACAAGAGATGCTAAAGGGAGTCATTCAGATAGAGAACCAACAACAGCAGATAAAAAAACAGATTAACACACCTGACAACATCACCTAGAAACCAAATGAAATATAGAAATATCCACAGTAAAATAAACGTTCAAGTCTGAAAACAGGGAGCCAGAGACATCAATTTGTAAATGAGGACAACTATAAACCAAAAAAAAAAAAAAAAAAAGAATAAATAGTGTAGCTACAGAACTTCCAAAATAGAGATGAAGTCAAGATGATTTCAAGATAGAACAGACTGTCTTAAACTTGGGAAGAAAATAA
>NW_006921829.1:4719068-4722209 GCF_000298275.1 Orycteropus afer afer | reverse complement strand
CCTTCCTTCCGAGGAGTGGCTGGTGGGTTTGAACCTCCAGCCTTCTGGTTAGCAGTCTGGTTAGCAGTCAAGTGCCTTAGCCACTATGCTACCAGACCTCCCTTCCTCGGAAGGAAGGTTGGGCAATCCTACTTCCGTAGTAATACTGCCTTGGAAACCCAAGGAGGGGTCGCTGTGGGTCGGGAGCGACTCGACGGCAAATAACAACAACAACAGAAATACCATATGATATAACAATCCCCCTACTAGATATATAGCCTAGAGGAATATGAGCTGTGACATGAACAGATATATGCACACCTGTGTTCATCACAGCACTATTCATAATAGCAAAAAGATGGAAACAACCTAAATGCCCATCAACAGATGAATGAATAAACAAACTATGGTACATACACATAATGGGATATAACACAATGTCAAAGAACAATGGTGAATCTGTGAAACATCTTGTAACGTGGATGAACCTATAGGACATTATGCTGAGTGAAATTAGTCAATCACAAAAGGACAAATATTGTATGAGACCACTATTGTAAAAAGTCAAGAAAAGGTTTTCACAGAAAAGCAAATATTCTTTGATGGTTACCGGGGGCGGGAAGGGAAGAGAAGAGAAGGTAAACCACTAAATAGTATTAACTTGAGTGAAGGGGAAGGCAATGTACAATAAGAGGGAGGTCAGCACAAAATGATCAAGGAAATTAAGTCCCTGGGAGTACAAGAGTTAAAGGCAACAGTGGTAAATACTAATTCACACACAATCCTGCAATCACAGTAATAACAATAAAATCTGCAAGGAGATACATAGATAGACACAAACTGAACAGGTGTGGTTAGGAGAGTGGGGCTATACCCATGAATATACGTAGGTTTGAGAGAGGATACATCTACATATATATTTATATATGCTGCAAATATATCCATGAATATAGTAAAGTCCATGGGGAGTAAAGTTATAAAAACGTCTTGTCAGGTGTCATCAAGTCAGCTCTGACTCATAGTGATCCTATGTACAACAGAATGAGACACTGCATGGTCCTGCACCATCCTCACAATTCTTGCTATGCTGGAGCCCATTGTCTTAGGCTGGGTTCTCTAGACAAGCAAAACTAATGAAGCTTATATGTATGTGTGTGTGAGAGAGAGGGAGGGAGAGAGGAGGTGGAGAGAGACAGAGAGAGAGAGAGAGAGAGAGAGAGAGACAGAGAGAAACTTAGCTGAATGAAATGGCTCATGCAGTTGTAGAGGATGGCAAATCACAAGTCCATGGGTCAGACATCAAGCTGGCAGCTTCTCCTGATTCATTCAGCTGCAGGGCTGGTAAAGCCAAGACTGGCAAGCCATACAGCAGGCTGCAAGCTTCAGAGGATGAGAAATCCAAGATTGGCAGGTAAAACCACAGATTGTTGGCTCACAGGCTGCAAAGGTAATAATCTCAAGATGGACAGACAATATGCCAGGCCACTGGTTCAAGTACAGGAACCAGAGATAGTGATGAGCTATAAGCAGGATCAAAACCCAGCAGAAAGCCAAAGAATTTTCCCAGGATGTCCATATATATTGGAAGCAGTCCACACTCCTAAGGAAAATCCCTTATGATTGGCTGCTCATAGCATATCTCATAATGAAGCTGATGACATTATATCAGATCTCATCATGAGGGATGACTACATCATAACTGGTTAAGCCACTTAGAATCATGGCCTGGCCAAGTTGACATACAACCTTAACTATCCCAGCCATCATTGCAGTCCTGTGTTAATCTATCTCATTGAGAGTCTTCCCCCTTTCTGCTGACCCTCTACTTTACTAAGCATGATATCCTTCTCCAGGGAATGGTCCCTACCGACAACAAGACCAAGGCAGATGACATAAAGTCTGGCCATTCTCACTTCTAAGGAGAATTCTGGTTGTACTTATTCCAGGACAGATGTGTTTATTCTCCTGGCAGTCCATGATATTTTCAGTATTCTTTGCCAGCACAATTCAAATGCAATTCTTTAGTCTTCCTTATTTATTGTCCATGTTTTACATGCATATGATGCTATTGAAAATACCACAGCTTGGGTCAGGCGAACCTTCATCTTCAAAGTGACATCTATACTCTTAAACACTTTAAAGAGGTCTTTTGAAGCAGTTTTTCCTGGTGCAATACATTGTTTGATTTCTTGATTGCTGTTTCCATGGGCATTGATTGTGGATCCAAGAAAAATGAAATTCCTGACAACTTCAGTCTTTTCTCCATTTATTTTTATGTTGTTTATTCGTCCATTTGTGAGGACCAACATGTTTTATGTTGAACTGTAATCCATACTGAAAACTGTAGTCTTTGACCTTCCTCAGTAAGTGCTTCAAATGGTCTTCATTTTTGACAAGCATATCACAGGTTATTAATGAGTCTCCCACCAATCCTGATGCCATGTTCTTCTTCATTTAGTCCAGCTTCTCAGAGTGTTTGCTCAGCATATGGATAGAATAAGTATGGTGAAAGAATATAACCCTGAAACATACCTTTATTAGTTAAACCATGCAGTTCTGTTCTGTTCTAACAACTGCCTCTTGGTCTATGTATGGATTCTTCAAATGCACATTTAAATTTTCTTAATTCCAAGTCTTTGCAATGCTATCTATAATTTATTATGATCCACACAGTTGAATGCCTTTGCTTAGTCAATAAAATACCTTAACTATAACTAAAAACCCTGAGGGAGTGAGTCATTGGCCTGGGAACTCAGGACCATAGTCCTGAGGGAAATTAAGATTAATCGGCAAAACATAGTACATAAAAACAATATTCTACATCCTTCTTTGGTAAGTAGGGACTGGGGCCTTAAAAGCTGATGAGCAGCCATGTAAGGTACAGCTATTGATTGTTCCTTGTTTGGAGCAAAGATTAGTGAAGAATATAAAAAACAGACGGAAACAGTTCAGAAGACTATTCCATAAGTTAAGTGAACTTCAGCCCCTATGACTCTGAGACTGAAGTAGATGGTGCCCAGCTACCACTACTGACTGCTCTGAAAGAGATCATATTAGAAGTTCCTGGATAGAGTGGAGGAGCTAAGACATTTGACTGCTAACCAGAAGGCTGGTGGTTCAAACCCACCAGCCACTCCTTGGAAGGAAGATTGGGCAATCTAC
>NW_006921829.1:4687707-4717523 GCF_000298275.1 Orycteropus afer afer | reverse complement strand
GTGGGGCTGGTGCAGGATCGGGCAGTGTTTCGTTCTGCTGTGCATGGGGTCGCTATGAGTCGGAAACGACTCGACGGCACTTAACAACAACAACAACAACTTCTATAGTGATACTGCCTTGGAAACCCAAGGAGGGGTCACTATGAGTCAGATCTGACTCAACGGCAGTGAGTTTTTTTTTTTTTGGATAGAGTGGGAGAAAATTGTGCAACAAAACTCAAATCACAAAAAAGACCAGGCGTACAAGTTGGATAGAGACTGGTGGACCCCTGAGACTTTGGCCCTTGGTCACAATTTTAATCCTAGAACTGAACTCACTCCCATAGATCAATTTCAGTGTAGTAATAGGCCTACAAAGTGAACAATTTCTTCAGGAAGGTACACTTTCCTTAGAACAATCAACCATTCAAGATCAAAAGGGCAGCTTTTACCCAAGGACAAAGTTCAGAAGTCAAGAAGCGTTAAGAGAGAAGGAGGAAGGGAAATGAGAAACACAGGGAGGAAGTGGATAGAATGATGTAACATTGAAGAGACTGCAATCTAAGTCATGAAACAAAATGTGTGTGAATTGTTGAATGGAAGACTGATTTGCTTTGTAAACTTTTACCCAAATCATAATAAAAAGTTTTTTTTCCTGTGTGTGTGTGTTTTCTTAAATTGTTCTAGAGTTTTGTCTATGTTTTTCTTAATTTTGTCATTGTTTTCCTCGATCTGTGTCAATCCATTGAAGGTGTTGTTGTTAGGTGCCATCGAGTTGGCTCCAACTCACAGTGGCCCTATGTACAACAGCACAAAACACTGCCTGGTCCTGTGGCAGCCTCATAATCCTTGCTATGCCTGAGCCTATTGTTGCAGCCACTATGTCAAACCATCTCATTGAGGGCCTTCCCTTTTTTGTTGACCCTCCACTTTACCAAGCATGATATTCTTCTCCAGGGAATGGTCAATTATGACAACATGACCAAAGCGGGTGAGACAAAGTCTGGTCATTCTCACTTCCAAGGAGCATTCTGTCTTGCACTTCTTCCAGGACAGATTTGTTTGTTCTTCTGGCAGTCCGTGGTACTTTCAGTATTCTTCACCAACACCCCAACTCAAAAGCATCAACTCTTCTTTGGTCTTCCTTATTCTTTGTCCAGCTTTCACATGCATGAGTCGTGGCCCTTAAAGGTACTTAAATATAATTTTAAATTCCTTATCAGGCAGTTCCAAAGCCACTTCTTCCTCAGAGAGCTTTTCTGGGTCTATATCCTGGTCCTTTGTTTGTACTACTTTATCTTGCTTCTGTGTGTGAACTGGGTTGATCAGTTGTCTCCAAGACATTGTGATGTCATTGTATTTATATTTCGCTAGTCTGGCAGCACTTAGGCACTCACCACCTGTCTCCTGGGGGTTGTGATAGAGGATGAGAGTGTGTACACAGATCTCTGTTAGTTGTTCATGACTAGCTGTCGAGGGCAAGTTGGGCTGGTATTGTCTGCTGACTATTGTTGATCACTTGATGCAGAAGAAAGTGGTGGCCATCACCAAGTGCCACCCATGACAAGAGGTTCATATGTGATTGGGCTGTGTGGGCATGGCTGCTGCCTCCCACATGGTTAGACTGAAAAACAAAAATAAATACCAAAAAAAAAAAAACCAAATAAATAAAAACAAAAGAACAAAAAAGATAAACTACACAAACAAACAGCAACAATACAAAAAAAAAAATAAATAAAAAAATAAGGAAAAGGCAATAAATGAAAAGTTAGAAAAAGACAAAAGAAGGACAAAGAGAGAGAGAGAGAGAACACCCACAATGTTAGGGGAGAGGGGAATAAGAGATAAGAGAAGAGAGCAAGAGAAAAAGAATAATAAAGAAAAATGAAAAAAGATAAACAAGCGACCTGTAGAACCAACAGAGAGAAAGAAAAAAAAAAAAAAAGGGGAAAAAAGAAGGGAATCAGGATAAGGGGGGAAAAGAAACCAAACCAAGAACCAGGGAAGGGAAAGAGAAAAATAAATAAATAAAAAGGGAAGAAAGGAGGAAAAAACAAAGAAAAACTTTAAAACAAATACAAAACTGGGGGTAGGCATCAGGGATCTGGGCTCTGTTTCTGCTGGCCAAGCTGTCAATGGGAAGCAGGGCACCTGGTCCTGGTACCAGTTCCTGCCTGCCTAGAAGGGAACTATCGAAGGGTATCTGATCTCAGCAGAGTTTCTGCTGACCCAGAACATGTGTCGGGGCAAGGTATCTGAACCTGGAAAAAAATTCCTGCCAGCCCAGATGGTGGGAGCAAGGCACCTGGTTTCAGAAGGAATTCCTGCCTGATCAGTATGTGGCAGGGATAGTACATCTGGTCTCAGAAAAAGTTACTGCTATCTCAAAAGGCAGCTGGGCTCAGGGCCTCTACTTCCAGGAAAAGTTCCTGCCAGTCCCAAAGCAGGGTTTAGTGTAGATCCAGCAAAAGTTTTGCCAGCCCAAAATGCTGCTTGGAGGAGGGTGACTGATCTTGTAGCTAGTTCCTTATCTACCCAGAAGGCAACTGAGGACAGGGCCCTTGATTTCAGACTAGTTCCTGCTGATCTAGACAAGTGTCTATGGGCAGGGCTCCTGGACCCAGGAAAAAACTCTGCCAGTTTAAGAGGTGATTGGGAGCAAGGCACCTGGTTCTGGAGGGAGTTCTAGCCAGCTCAAAAAGCAGCTGTGTTTAGGGCTTATAGAGTCAGACAAAATTCCTGCTGTCTCAAAATTTAACTGGGAGCAGAGTCTGGTCTCAGCAAAAAAGTTCCTGCCATCCCCAAAGTTGGCTGGATGTAGGGTATCTGGTTTCAGAAAAAA
Source organism: Orycteropus afer afer (assembly GCF_000298275.1). NCBI lineage: Eukaryota > Metazoa > Chordata > Mammalia > Tubulidentata > Orycteropodidae > Orycteropus > Orycteropus afer. Next base: position 4,714,702 of record NW_006921829.1, on the reverse strand, counting down.
TTCCTACTTGCCCCAAAGGTGGCTGGGAACAGGGCATCTAGTGCTGGAACTGGTTCCTCCCTGCACAGAAGGCAGCTGGTTGCAGGGTACCCAGTTGTTGTTGTTGTTATGTGTCGTGGAGTCGGACCCGACTCATAGCGACCCCTCCTTGGGCTTCCGAGGCAGTATCACTATGGAAGTAGATTGCCCCATTTTCCTTCTGAGGAGTGGCTGGTGGGTTTGAACTGCCAGCCTTTTGGTTAGTGGTCAAGTGCCTTAGGCACTATGCTACCAGAGCTCCCCAGACCAGGATGGAATTCCTGCCTGTCCAGAAGGTGTATGGAGGTGGGGAATGGCTGCACCTCCATTCACTAAGAGGGTGTGGGGTACAAGGGTAACCGGGGTAACAAAGGGAATATTGGACCTTCTTGTTGTCAGCCTCCTGTATATTTGCCCATGATGTTCTTGGCAAGTGAAGCTGATTCTTAGGTAGCTGCCTGGATTGGAATGACACTTAAATATTAAAATTGGCTGTGCCATCAAGACCACTGACAGTCCATATGTCTCCTTATTCACTGTTTTCATTCAAGTTCTTTTACCATTTGGTATTTAGTTGACTTCTTTATCCTTCCCTTCAAAGCTCAGGGTCCAAGGATTCTCTTCTGTATCTGTTTCAAGTGATTTCTCATTTCTTTGTTGCAGAGGGTTTGTGTAGCTTGTCTACCTATTCTGCCATATTGCCAGAAGCTTTTTTTAATTTTTTTTTTTAAATAACAAAATAAAATAACACCTTACACCACCCTATCCCTCTCTATTCTTCCACTCTTTAATTTTTTTTCTTCATGGTGCTTTTTATGATCTAAAATGATCTTGCTCATTATTTTGTTTGCTTATTTATCATCCTTCTCCTTGAATAGAAAGGATGGTCTGTTATATAAGGGATTATTTTTTTCTTCTTTATTTCTGCTTTAGCCCCAATACCGAGAAAAGAGCCTGACCCTGAGAAGGTGTGCAATAAAAGTATAAATAGCTTTGTACAGTGAAGTTGCTGTCCCTTGGATTTGTCCTTGACACACCTCCTGGGTTTATGTGTGTATCCTAGGAAGAGAGAAGTTTATGAATAAAGACTGAAGGAGTAATTTCATAAAGTAAACTCTGGGCCATGGAGTGCCTTCACAGACCCTGGCCCTTTTCTACTTTGATCATTTGGAACCTCCAAGTCCTCAGCTCAGGTCAGCATGAAAAACCACTGTGGGGAATTCTGTGCTTTAAGCCATGTTCATTCCTTTGAGGAGTATCTAGGAAGATGTTATTTGAGGATCTCAGAATCTTCTTGCCAGGAGGTACTTAAGTCATGGTTACAATTCCAAACATGGTCCTTCTTCTCAATTCAGACTGGCTATAAATCAGAGAAGATGACATATTCTCCTTATTGTCATCTGGGGAATCTAGGGGGGAAAAAGTATTATATATTTAGTCAGATGCTACATAAGGATGCAGCAGGGAGTAGCAATATTAGACTTTGGTATTAGATGAGTGGTGGTTGGAATGCTAGTTCTTTTCTTTGATAGCTTTGAAACTTGGGCAAGGTTTTTTAAGTTTCAGTTTTATCATCTGTGAAATAGGGATAATAATCCCTGTGGTAAATTTGTAGTAACTTTTTAGTTTTGTTTTTTTAGCCTATGATTTTGTCCAAGATCTCATTCCCCATTGTTCTGGTGACCTAGTGCTGCTCTGACAAGAATATACCACAAATGGGATGGCCTTACAAACAGGAGTTTATTCTTACAGTTTGGAGGCTTTAAGTCCAAGTTCAAAGTGCCAGGCTCTAGGGGCTGGATGAAAGCCCCTCAGCACTGGGCGTCAGCTCTGCCTCCAGCTCCCAGCCCACTGAAGCTAGAGGCTTTTCTTCACTCAGACAGCTGTTGGCTAGTGAGGCTGTGAAGCTCAAGGTTGACAAGTAAAAAGGCACAGTCCTGATTACCAAACCACATGGCAGGCCATTAACTCAAGTCCATTGTAAGTACCAAGGTCGGCAGAGCATGGCAGACCGCTGAAAATGACACGGCTCCATGCAGGGTCCAAGCGAGCCATAAGCTAGAGACCATTCCTAAAGCTGCTTCTTATATATGGGAAGCAGACCACATACCCAAAGGCAGCTACTCAGCTGCTTGTGGTAGATCCTACCATGGAGCTGATTGCCAGTCTCATCATGGGGAATAACTACTACCAGCTGTTCAGTCACTCAACAAGGCCCAGCCAAATTGACATTCAAATTTAACAACCACACCCATATTGGTACAGTGAATGGCTGCTAGTTGGAATGGTACCAGCTGACAGACAAAAGAGGACTGTCAGATAGTTCAAAAGAGGACTCAGGCAAACAAAAAACCTCAAACTCACTGCCATTGAGTCGATTCTGACTCATAACAAGCCCCTTTGGGTTTCTGAGGAGGTAAATCTTTATAGAAGTAGATAGCCCAGTCTCCCTTCCATGGAGTGGCTAGTGGATTTGAACTTCCAACCTTCTGGTTAGCAGTCATATGCCTTAAGCACTATGCCACCAGAGGTCCTTACAAGAGGACTAGAGTCTTTTATTCAAGATTAATTGTATCATCACCAAGACAAAGCCTGGGAATGTGTGTCTGACTTCCCAGGGCCCTTCAGTTACCCATTTATTATTCCTTTTCTCCATTAAGTGCCCCTTACTAATAATTTAATTTGATTTCATGACAGGGCAGAGGTGGTATTTTGTTCATCTCTTTATCCTCAGTAAATAGGATGGAGACTGCCATGGAGAGAGGGTCAATAATTTCCTATTGAACTTAGTTGAATTGATTGTCCTTGGCCCTATATAGCTCACCTTTTTTGTTTTTATTGTTAGGTGCCTTTGAGTTGGCTCTGACTTATAGTGACCCTATGTACAACAGAACACTGCTGGTCCTGTGCCAACCACACAGTCCTTGCTATGCTTGAGTCCATCATTACAGCCACTGTGTCATCACATCTCATTGAGGGTCTTCCCCTTTTTCATTGACCATCTGTTTTACCAAGCATATTTTTCCCCAGGGTCTGGTCCCTTCTGACAGCATTACCAAAGTAGGTGAGATGAAGTCTGGCCATTCTTATTTCTAAGGAGTGTTCTGATTGCATTTCTCCCAGGATAGATCACCCTTAGGGATGGATAACTATCCCATTATATCATAGTTTACACTACCTTTATCCTTCCCAATTTCCTGTGTCTAACCTTGTGCACCTTTAAATAAGAGGAAAGGTCTAGACATCATGATTCCTTAACCTTTGTTTGCACTTCAGAAATTACTTTCTGCCTGATGTATTTATATAGAACTACATCCAAAATGTGAAAACATTTAGAGAGTAACCACACACCTTATTCATACATATACTGCATAGATCTCTTTTTAGAAATTCCATAAGTTGATTGTCTTCAGAGAAGAACTAAGTCTGATCTCTAGTTTTCCAATATGTAAATACTGCTTGGGTTTTTAAAATTTGGGGAGTTTATACAGGCAGTTCCCAGGGTTATGAACAATTTAGGCACTTATAGAAACTCCTACTTGCCCTTTAATGTTATGTAAATTTGCCCTCACTTTGAAATGATTGAACCACCACTCTAAACCAAAACCAAACCTAGTGTCCCTTTAAGGCAGAGTAAAACTGCCCAGTAGGATTTCCAAGGCTGTACATCTTTATAGAAGCAGACTGCCTCACCTTCCATGGAGTGGCTGGTGGGCTTGAGCTGCTGACCTTTATGGTTAGCAGCCAAATGCTTTAACCACTACTCTACCAGAGATCCTCAACCAGCCCTACTCTAAACAAATTCCTCATCACAATCACCTTCACTTGCTGCAACCAAACCAAATCTCACTGCCTTCGCGTCGGATCTGACTTGTAGTGACCCCCTCCTTGGGTTTCTGAGGCTGTATCACTTCAGAAGTAGATTGCCCAACCTTCCTTCTGAGGAGTGGCTGGGGGGTTTGAACCGCCAGCCTTCTGGTTAGCAGTCAGGTGCCTTAGGCACTACACCACCAGAGCTCTTTTAAATCATGGAAAAGACTTCAAGCTTTTTCTTGTAAAAACCAAACCCATTGCCATTAAGTCAATTCCAACTCATAGCAACTTTACAGGACAGAGTAGAACTGCCCCAGAGTAGAACCACTGAATTTTTGGTTTGCAGTGGAATGCTTTAACCATTGTGCCCCAAGCTCCTTTCTTGCTTTAAAGTAAGGCTAAATAAGAACTGTATGCACCTGTCCTGACTCTCTTACAAATTCCACTTAAAGACTTAAAGACCCAGGAATGGCTCTCATTTGTAATCCGAGGACTGCCATACTTCTGAGTTTTGTTTCAATGGTTACATGTATTTATGACTGTAGGAGTTTTCCCTACTTTGTAATCACTAGTAGTTAGTTTTATGGAGGGAGATTCTAGCAGGGTTATTTATGGGCCAGAGATGGATTCAGTTGTCTGTTCTAAGATTGCTTAACACCAATCTGTGCTAGAGTTTATTATGTGAAGAATGCATAAATTAAGTGATTTCAAACTAATGTTCTCATGGAACAGTGCTGATATATAAACTAGAACATTGGTCAAAAATGTGCTGGTCTTCTTATTTTAAGGAAAAATAAATTAGTATTTTCTCAATTTTAAGGTTTTCTGCATTTGATTTTATTGCTTAGCTGATAGGAAGGGCTAGTTGGTGAGTAAAGCATGCATGTAGAAAACAAATATCCCAAGAGGGATTCCTTAAAATTTTATCAGGTCACTTCTGAAATGCAGAAATATAATTACTCTGGTAGCATAGTGCCTAAGGCCATCTGGTGGTTCAAACCTACCAGCCACTCCTCGGAAGGAAGATGGTGCAATCTACTTCCATAGTGATACTGCCTTGGAAACCCAAGGAGGGTTCGCTATGAGTTTGGTCCAACTCGATGGCACATAACAACAACAACAACATCATATAACTATATTTGACTGCTGGTAAAATTATTTGTAATTTGTATGTTGGAATAAAAGATATCAATATTTCATGATATTTTGCTGTCAACACTATTACATGTACTGTCCCATGAATAAGTTTGATGATCATTGCACTTGTAGTTGAATGTTCAGTATGATTTTTTATTCAATGAATTTACTAAGCACAATTATCTGAGTGCTTACTTTATGAGAGAAATTGTGCTAGGTCTAGCTATATGTAATGTGGTGTGATTAAGAATCTCCTTGATGAGCTTACTATATTGATTTGGTTTTTATCAAGGCAGATGATGACAAGAGTTAACCTAAGTTTCATGCAGTTTAAGGTGTGAGATCACGCTGTTCAAACAGTCAATTACCACGAATGTGTTTACACACAACCAGAACTGTTTAGGGTGCAGGATTTGGGAAGACAGGAGTCAATATGTCTAGTCTCAGCTCCTTGCTCTCTGCAGTCTTCTTCAGTGGACAGCTCACTGCCCTCTAAGGGTTTACAGACTCTTAGATTCAATGAAGAGCTTTACTATCAATGATGTGACCTTGGGAAAATATTTGGTCTAAGCCTCAGTTCCTTCCTCTATAGTCAGAGGTAGATCATCAGGTTCTTTTTCAGCTATTTAACGATATTGGACTTTTACTGTCAAAAGTGCTGCTAACATAGTTGTTGGAAATTAGATGTGAGGTTTCTGTTGCTATTATGATAGTTTTAGGGCTAGGAACCAGGAATACTTAAATCACTTACCACTTCTCCCCTCGGTTTCCTAACTGAAAGAGCTATGTTTAAGATACCAAGACCCTGCTGGATTGATAGCTGACCAATGAATGATGACCTTTGTATTGTTCTCTAGTGCTGCTATAACAGACATACCACAAATAGATGGCTTTAACAAACAAGAATTTATTCTCTCACAATTTTGGAGGCCGTAAGTCCAAATTCAGAGTGCTGGTTCCAGGGGATGGGTGACAGTCCCATGGCTTTGAACTTCAGCTCTGCCTTTTATTCCAGGCCCACAGGAGCTGGAGGCTTCTCATAACTCATGCAGCTGCTGGCTGCTCAGGCTGACATGCCCAAGGTTGGCAAGTAGAATAACCCAATCTCAAGGTCAACAGGCAACACAGCAGACCACTGGTTCAAGTCCAAGAACACTCCCCAAAGTGGCAGGCAACATAGCAGGCCACTGAGATGAGGATTTGGCCAAATGCAGGATCCAAATGTGCCAGAAAGGCAGAGACCATCCCCAAAGCTTCTCCTTCTATACTGGAAGCAGGCCACACCCCAAAGGCAGCTCCCTGGCTGCTCGCAGCAGATTCCACCATGGAGGTGATTATAATCTCATCATGGGGAATAACTATATCCAGCTGCCCAGACACTCAAAACCACAGCCCAGCCAAGCTGACACACAACTTTAACTAGTAGAAGATAAGTTGAAGAATGGTGGTAAGGCCTGAAGACTTACATGAGACATCTATTCCCTCTTTCTTGAATCCAAGATGGCTGCCCCTCTATAGAGCAGTCTCTAGTCCAACCTATGCAGGTACATAGTAGGATAAACAGAAAGAGAGAGAGAAAATCTGGTCAGGCTTATCTCCTCAGACAGGCCTAGGACTGCAGTGGGGAGAGTGTTTAGGCCAGGTTCTCAGAAGCAGGCCTCGAGACCAGGATACAGATATTGTTGTCAGCTGTGATGGAATAAGCCCTGCAGCTCCACTGAAACCTGTTCAGCATCTTAGCAATAGGCTGACAGATAGATGCTGGCTGCACATGAGGTGCATTGGTGGGGAATTGAACCCTGGTCTCCTGCATGGAAGACAAGAATTCTACCACTGAACCACTAATACCTCCAGAAAACAATACAAATAAGGAAGGGCTACCAGGGGTAACCTGTGAAGGAGTGGAGAAAAAGGATAGGGAGGTAGGGAAGCCAAGCAAGTGTGCAATTCCAGGTGTATTCTCAGCTCAGTCTGATCCTGTGGGGAGCTCTAGAATATTACTATAATGGCAGAATTTATTTAATCTGAGGCAAAGGAACTGGCTTTTATACTGTTGCACACTCTGTCACTGCCTGGGCCACTCTGGGCATGGGAGGCATAAATTCCTGGGAACATATGGCTCCAGGTACAATGGGGTAACTCCAGGCTAATCTCTTGAAGAAGTCCACAGACTCAAATCGTTAGGAGCAAAGCAGCACACAGAAGCCACAGAAGCTGTATGATGGTGCACAGAATGGGTACAAGGCACCCAAGGGTCAGGAGGACACCCAGAAACACCTCCTCAGAGAAGACCAGGAAGAGAAAAGAGTGTGCCTTAGATGGGCTCACCACCTGGGTCTAGGAAGCATAAAAGAGTGAACTACACATGGTGTGGCCCTGTAGAGAACTGGAACCCTGCTGCTAGTGAAACCTACTCAGTGATTGTGGTTGGCGCTCGCCCACATGATGAGCTATTTCTCTTCTTTTGAGAGAGAGAGATCTATGTGATTGGAGGGGAGAAAGGGAAGGAGAGGATAGAAACATGGGGAAGGAAATTGGAAATGCCTTTCTCTCTGATAGTCATCTCCACCTTCTTCTGAAAGTAGTTAAAAAAAAATCACGAATATGAGCATTCTCTGGAAACTATAAAATTTTAACTAACATGTTGTTGTTATTAGGTGCTGTTGAATTGGTTCCAATGCATAGAGACTCTGTATACAACGAACAAAATGCTGCCTGGTCCTGTGCCATCCTCACAATCATTGCTATACTTGAGTTCATTATTGTAGCCACTGTGTCAACCCATCTCCTCTTTCTCACTAACCCTCTACTTTACTAAGCATGATGTCCTTTTCCAGGATCTGGTCCTTCCTAATAACATGTGCAAAGTATGTGAAGCAAAGTCTTGCCATCCTCATGTTGAAGGAGCATTCTGGCTGTACTTCTTCTAAGACAGATTTGTCCATTCTTCTGGCAGTCCATGGTATATTCAATATTCTTTGCCAAGACTATAATTCAGATGCATCAGTTCTTCAGTTAAGTAATGTAACCTGTTGTTAGTAAGTGCTTTGCCTAAGTTACGTAACTTTGGCACAGCACAAGTCAGATTTGTGACTGAAAGTTTAAGGATGTTTTCACTGGATTATGAGGTATGTTTGTAGTTAGCCCATTTCTTTTTAAACTAGGATAAGGAAAATAAGCTTTGCAGTGGTTATTTTATGACTTAATTCTATAGCCCGTCCTCTTTCAAGGACTAAATCTTCTCTCAAAAGCTTTAAATTTCACTGCTTATGGTGTAAGAATTTTGCCAGAATATAAATAACATGTGTTTTTTATTAACTCTGGCACCATAAGGCTTGTGATGAGTGAACATAATCAGAACTAGCACTATCCCAGGTTTATGACTGCTGGTAAGGGTGGTGTCATTAGTAATGCTGGAATATATGACACAGGGATCAAATTCCTTGAGCAAAACATTAGATTATATGGCCTGATGATAGAGGGACAATTTTTTTGCACAGAATATTTCAATTTGGAACTAATCTTGAATATATATCATATATAGTTCCCTTAAATAGGTATATTTCAAACTTTTTTTTTTTTTTTTAAATTAAAACTCTTATTAAGAAATACATTTAGGAGAGACAGTGGTTAAGAGCCCAGACAAGTGCCAGGTGACCAAGCTCTGAATCTTGCCTCTGTTGCTTGTTAGCTGGATGATTTTGGGTAAGTTACTTAAATTCTGTGTGCCTCAGTTCATTCAACTTCAAAATTGGGATAAAAATAGTATGATTTTATAGGATTATCTCAAACATTAAATGAATTAATTCCTATAAAGGGCACCTGTCATAGTTCCTGGCACAGGTTAAGTACTATATCAGTATTTTCTGCTAGTAACTTTATATTGACCTTGTACACGTATACTTTTACACACATAAATTTGAAACAGAAATTTATCATATGTAATGCACTCTAATATTTTTTATTTTATATTATTCTATTTTGTTAAAAAATTTAATTCACCTTCCTCTAGTGGATTGTATATTACACTTTCAAAATCAGTTTTATGTACAGCAGTTAGCATGTCCCTAATCAGCAATATTATGAAATAGGGGACTTTTTTCAAATGTTTTTGATATGATATAACTTATTTTTTTCCACTTTTGGTAAATTAATTATTTAAGACTTCTAGAATCAAAGGAAATGGCCCTGGATGCTGCAGATGTTGTGTTCGACTACTAAAGTAAAGGTTGGTGGTTTGAACCCATCCAGTGGCTCTGGGTAGGAAAGGCCTGGCGATCTACTTCTGTAAAGATTACACCCAAGGAAACCCTATGGAGTTCAGTTCTACTCTGCAACACATTGTGGTTTCCGTGAGTCAGAATCACCTTGACAGAGGAGATAGGCTAAACTTTAAAGACTTGGCTTAGAATACTGGATGGTTGAAAGCTAGGAAATGATGGGACTTGGCTATTGAAACTTAGGGGTTGGTGAATTCTGAGGAGTTTGAGAGGAGAGGAAGAAAGTGAGACTTTCCAAAATCCCTGCTGTGTCTCGTGAACTCCTGCTCTCAGAAAGGACAATTAATAATATCACTCCACAGCTCCTCTGTCTCCTGTCCTTTCCTGAGGAAATATGTTGTTGGCTGGACCTCAGTGATTTGAAAAGGCAAGTAAATGAAGACCTTGTTCCTCCTCTCTCCCTGCCCAGGTAGATTGTCTAAGTGCCTTTGTGTTTGTTAGGATTGGGTGATTGGTTTCCAAATGGGAAAGAGATTATGCTTTCATTTGTGAAATGTCTTTTTTCCCTCTTCCGGATGATTTTAAGTTCATCTAGAGGCAATGTCTATAAACCTAATTCATAAACAGTGCAAATCCACAGTAAAATTAAATGCATCTTTAAAAATGGCCTTCTTTCATATAATTGCCCTGAAGCAAGGCTGTAAACATTTGACTTGAGATATTAAGTGGGTGAAAAGGAAACCACGTCACACTAACTCAAATGTGTTAGATTCTGATTAAAAATGTATTTCTAATGAGGAGGTAGGTCAGTAAAATCATGATTAAAATAGAGCTTCAAGTGATTGGGACTTCTTTTATTTAATATTTTGTGGTACAGATTTCCCAGAAAGTTATGACTGCATATGGCAAAGATAGAAAATGGAGACATAAAAATGAGGTCATGTCCAAGTGGGTAAGAGGTGATTACCATAAGCACCCAGGCCAAATCTTCTTCCTATGCAAATGACGGCCCAAGGCTTGGCAGAAGAGCCATTATGGTCTTAAATCCTGACTCATCGCCATCTGCTCTCAAGTAGAGTTGTACTAAATGGGCAATGTTGTAACATCTAGGGCTGAGGCTTTCTTCTGTGGATTCTGATTTGAGATGGTCAAATAGGTTCAGTCCAATTAACAAATTATTTAAAGCTTGCTCATCTCTTGAGCCACCCCCCCCTTTCTTTTCATATTTAATTTAAAATAATTTTGCTTAATAGCTTCTGTTTATTTTTCTGTGAAAAAGGAAGGTGGGTGGATGATAGAGGTGGGAACTGTGGTGGGGATCATTATACTGATTATCCTCCTTTTTTCTATCATGAATCTAGAGATTCTTTTGGGATCCTTTGTTCATCCATTCATTCAATATTGACCTATGCAACAGATATTTGAGTATCTACTTATGTGCCAGAGATGGTGATATGTTGTAGAATCATTGATGAACAGAACTAAATAGGTCCTGGCCTCCATAGAGGTATTTTAAGTGAGGGTAATGGAAAATGAAAAGCAAGCACAATTATTTCTGGCTTTGATAAAACTGTGAAGAAAATAAACAAATCTTCCAATAGAGAATATTGGTAGGGTTTAGGTCACAAGTAGGATAATAGTGACCTCTTTTAGATGGGATGATCAATAAGGCTATAGGTGAATTAGCTGAAAGTCAATTCATTGAAAGCCAATTTGCTGAAAGCTAATTCATTGCATGACCCAATCCATTGAATGGCTAATTCACTAAGTTTACTTATGTCATTGACACTGTTTAATTTTGGTTTTCATTTTAATTTGCTAACAGCATTCTTAAAGGCTTCAACAGTTTTTGCCCCAGTGAGGCTGGAGATCCCGAGGCACAGAAAGCATAGGAAGTTGAGAGGCAGAGAAGGGAGGCCTGAAGGCCATGCAAGGAATGTAGTCCTAAGGATATATGCTTGAATAAGAATTGTTATAAATATATGTTTCATTAAGTCATTATTCATAAAAATAGTACATTCATATGAACTTTTCACATTTAAGAATATATGCAAGAAGGCACTACTTATAAAGATATATTCATAAAAGAATATTTTTATTGAATATATTCATAAAACAATATATTCATGAGGAGAATATATTCATAAGACAAATATGTTCAATTTTTCTGCATCCCAGCTCCCTGCTGTTTCTGCTGGAGACTGAGGGACAGGATCAGGGGCAGAGAGGGGGAAACTGTGGAACAGATGGAAAGAAAGACCAAGAGGCTTAAATTTCTAGCTGAAGTGTTGGGGAACTGGTTCAGAGACTATCTAAATAATTCCAAAATGGTATTATAAGAGCAAAATGAAAACCAATCAACTAAACTAGAAAGTTAAAAGATATAATTACATTAGATAAATTGGTTATTTGGGGAATGTGTCATTTAAGAAATTGGTTATTTGGGGGAATTTGTCATTTGAGCAGTTAGTAGAGTGACCTTTTATTATCCAAACTGGGATGGTTTTAAGAGTGAAAGAGGTGCTGTTAATAATTACGCTGGGACAGTAGGTATAAACCATAATTTTCTTAGGCAAACTGAGATGTATGGCCACACTGTTTCCCTGACTCCTGGTCAAATTGGTGTGTAGTACCTGTGTTTGAGTCATATTGGGCATGCACAAACCTGAGGAACAGTCTGGATCTGCCTGCTTTTGCAATATGGCTACTTGGCTAGATTTGAGGTTGAATATGTGGATTGTTTCTCAACATGAATACTATCTTCTGTTTGAAAGATCCAAAGCTGGAGGGTATTAGGATAAGTTTTAAGGAGGGATGTAGTTTCTTGGATTGCATCCATAGTAGTTATTACCTTTATGTGGATGACTTCCAATTCTAGATCTCTAGGCCAGACTCCACACTTGTATTTCCAAATATAAGTTAGACATCTCATGCAGATAAGACAACTCAACGTGCCCCAAATCAAACTCCTAGGGAGAGAGTATCTAGAGATTTTTTAAAAAAAGACCCTTTGGAGGGGTTTCTTCTTGCCATTTCTTCATGCTATGCTTTTAAAATATTTTTAATAAATCAGCAGAACTTTCTTTTCCCAAGCATATTCGCTCTTTATAGCCCAAGTCAAACTTCTACCTTTCTGTAACATTATCTTTATGCAATAGCCACATCTCTTCCCTCTTTATCTAAACTAATTGTTTATCTATAATAATATCCCCCCAGGCTGATCTTCATTAAGACCTGTGGTCACTGTCATTCATGCTAGAATTGCATTATTTTCTAAATGTTTCAGATATGTGAGATATTTTTGCTACAGAGCTTAGCAAATTGCTAATCAGATAACTGGAGCTCATTCATTCTATGTATATTTATTGAATGCCAATACTACTAGTCACTATAATAGGTGTTGGAGATAGAGCAAAGAATCAAACAGACCTTGACATGTTGTTGGAGAAGATGGATAATGAACAAATAGATAGAAAAATAATGTAATTACAGAAAAATGCCAGAAGAAAAATAAATTAGTTTAGATGACCCTATGTCATCCTGGGGAGCTCTGGTAGTGTAGTGCCTAAGGCACCTGATTGCTAACCAGAAGGCTGGCGGTTCAAACCCACCAGCCACTCCTTGGAAGAAAGTTTGGGCAATCTACTTCCATAGAGTACTGCCTTGGAAACCCAAGGAGGGGTTGCTATGAGTCGGGTCCAACTTGACAGCACATAACAACAACAACAACATGTCATCCTGGGTAATTATTAATAGCATTGCCTTTCCCTTTCAACAGGGTCTGGTTTTGGAAAATAGGATATAACATAGGTTAGGAAACTGAGTCTTATGATGTGCAACTTTCAATAGGGAAGCCAGGGAAGGCATCTGTTGTGTAGGGAAAGAATCCTTTGGATATCAGGAAAAAGAGTGTTTCAGGTGGCAGGAACAGCTTGTGTAAAGACCTTAAGATAGGAGATCTCTCTGCCTGCTGAAAGCCTAGAAAGGAGTCAACAGAAACCCAGTGGTTGTGGGAGAATGTGGTAGGATGGTAGGAGATAAGGCAGAGGGATATACAAAGGTCAGATCACACAGGGTGAAGTAGGCTATGGCAAGGACTTTAGTGTTAAACTCTATGGTAGGAAATCAGCAGAGGCTTTTCAGCTCAAGAGTGACATAATTTGACTTAATTTTAAAAGCATCACTCTGGCTGCTATGTCAAGAAAAGGCTACTGGAAGGACAAGAGTGACAGTAGAGAGACCAGTGAGCAACTTACTGCAGTGATCCAGGTAAGAGATGAGAGTTTAGTAAATACCTGCATTATTTTGTGGCCCAGTGGGTATTTATTGGATCAAAGTCTTTGGAGAAAGAAAAGAAAGAAATAAAATTGATTTGGCAGTCACTTAACCTCTCTGAAACTTGATTATCTTAAAATATTTGGAAAACTGCCCAGCCTATCTCATAAAGTTATTGTAAAAGATAAATTTTGGAAAAGTATTTTGTAGATTCTAATGTGCATGGGGTAGCTATGAGTCAAAATGCACTTGACAGCACCTAACAACAACAACAATGTATTATCCAGGTCCCCGGGTGCCATAGGCAGTTTGCAATTGGGTGCTAACCTGAAGGTTGGTGTTTTGAACTCACCTAGACATTTGTGGAAGAAAGGGCTGGCAATCTGCTTCTGTAAAGATTACAGCCAAGAAAGCCCTATGGAGCAGTTCTACTCTGTAATGTCTGGGGTTACCAGGAGTCAGAATCAACTTGATGGCAGGAGAGTAAGATAGAGTAGGGAGAAGGGTTTGGAGATCTCCTTCCAAAAATTAGCCAATGAGAATGGATCACGCAGAGCATTGTCTGATAGAGTGCTGGAAGATGAGCCTTCTAGTTTGGAAGGTACTCAAAGCACACAGTGAGCACAACAGTGAACTTGAGCATACCAGTGAGGGTGCAGATGGCACAGGACAAGGCCGTGTTTTGTTCTGCTGTCCATGCGGTTGCCCTGAGTTGAGCTGACTCAATGTCAACTAACAACAAGAGCAATGCATTATACACATTACCTGCTGTGGTTATTAGCTATGTTGGATTTTATTCTTTTTCTGGTTGACAGTATCCCACTTTTGCTCTGGACTAGATAACTCCCTTCTCTCATGGGAAGACATGCAACCTGATTATTCTGGGATTTAAACATTGAGATTTTTGAGACAATGATTGAAAGCATTTAAGAGTCTAGTTGTCATATATCCCTGCTACTATATCCCTGGACCTGGCCTGCTTCAAGTTCCTTCTGGGCCTGGTTCTCTAGCTTTCTTCAGTTCTGTAACCTGTCCCGCATCCTCCCAATAAAGTCCATTTTCATTGAAAATAAGAGTTACTTTCTGTTGACTATAGCCAAGGCATCCAAAAGTCATACTTTGGAGCAGGAGATTTACATGGAATCAGGATTTGTAGGGAAGTGGGGATGGCCATGGCGTTATTGCCTGCTGCTTTCTTGATTAGGCTGCAGATTCTAGGGTAGATTTTCTGGGATGTGGAACACTGTCAGAGGTGGAAAGATAAGCTCTGCAAGAGGAAGAAAATTCTTATAAGGAGTGTTGAGACTGAATGTAATTTTGGGACAATTCTTGATGGGAAAGAAGAGTATATAATAATAAAACAGAACATCTTTTAAGCTCAACTGAGGGATAACAACCATTATAACAGCATCATTAAAAATTAATGAATGAATAGATTCATGGTTGAATCAAAAGTATCTGCTGTCCTGATTTCCAGTCTCAGTCTACAGCTAGCTAGTCATGAGAGCCTGAACAAATCTCTGGGTGTCAGTTTTCCCACCTGTAAAATGGGTTTAATAATATCTGCCTTACAGATTTCATGGGATTGTGATGTGACTTTTTATGAACAAATGTGAAGGTGAAAAATGAGAGTATGAGAAAATGTTAAAGACTTGAGTTATTGAGGAAAGATTTGGGAAAGGGACAAATTTGTACCCAAATGGAGGGAGTGTAAATATATGCCAGGCTGACTATGAATCACCAAATTGTCATTTTCCAGGATGTGCAGTGTGGGAAAAAGGACTGGCTCTAGAAATGTCCAAAGGTACATAAAAATAATAGGAAGTAGAGGCCACAGAAGACGGCTTCAGAATAAAGGCTGGAGATAAAGCCAGGCCTTGGTCCTGCAGCTTTGAGGGCCTGGATTATCAAATTATCAAACATTATCCCTGGAGATTAGAGGGTAAAGCTCTGTTTTAACAAAGAAATCTAGGTTTCTGGTCTCTCCCCCAGATTCCCTAAGGTTAAGTCTCACACATGGATGTGCAGATAATTGTTGCTTTGAGCTTTGGTTCCTTTTGGCTATAGTCTGATTTAACTTGTATACTTCATGACCCACAGGATTTGATGGAAGTGATGTATGGAACATTACAAAAACCTAAAACATATGAAGTAAGATAACCATTAGAAGTGATGAGAAGGTTAAAAGTTTAATAGCCAACTCTGAAAAAATACGTGATTTGTAGCATTTGCCAATTTGTGTGGTGTAAATGTTCCCACCAACATAGATCTCAAACTTTGTCATGTCAACAGTTTAACAACATGCTTGCAATCCTGAAAATTAATAATCAGCTCTTGTGAGCTGGTATGAGCCAGCAAACCACTGGAAGGGACTGAAAGGAAAAAAGGGATAGATTGGGTAGCCCATGAGGATAAATGTATATCCAATTAGGTACAATGCCTAGTTTGTAGTGGGTCCTTAAAAATGGTGCCCATCAACAGATGAAAGAATAACCAAACTATGGTACATACATACAATGGAATACTATGCAACATTAAAGAATAAGGAAGAATCAGTGAATCACCTCATAATGTGGATGAACTTGGAGGACATTATGCTGAGTGAAATAAGTCAATCACAGAAGGACAAATATTGTATGAGTCCATTATTGTAAAAAGCCAAGGAAAGTTTGCACACGGAAGGAAATTTTCTTTGCTGGTTAACAGGGACGAGAGTTGAGGGGAAGGGAGGAAAAATACATGAATACTTAAGAGACAAGTTTGATGTGGGTGAAGGGAAAAGCTATAAAAGAAAAGTGTATGACTAGCATAATATCACTGAGGAAAATGAAGACAGGGAGAAGGGCACAAGAGATATAGACAATAAAGGCAAATACTATTGCATATACAATGCTGCATTATCAGTAATCACAAACACTAATCTACAGGTGGATACATAGGGAGACAGACAAGAAGATCAGGTATGAATAGGCAAATGTGTTTTGGTAACCTTGTGCTGCTCTAACAGAAATACCACAAATTGGATGGCTTTAACAAACAGGAGTTTATTCTCTTACACTTTGGAAGCTTTGAGTCCAAGTTCAAAGTGCCAGGTTCTAGGGGCTGGGTGAAAGTCCCTCAGCCTTGGGCTTCAGCTCTGCCTCCTGCTTCTGGCCCACTGAAGCTAGAGGCTTTTCTTCACTCAGACAGCTGCTGGCTGACAAACCCAAGTTCAACAAGTAAAAAGGCACAGTCCCAATGTTACCAAACAACATGACAGGCCACTAATTCAAGTCCCAAAGAAGTCCCAAGATCAGCAGAGCCTGGCAGACTGCTGAACAATCATGTGGCTACATGCAGGGCTCAAGTGTGCCAAAAAGCTAGAGACCTTCCTCAAAGCTGCTTCTTATATACTGGAAGCAGATCATATCCCTAAAGCAGTTACTCAGATGCTCTAGCAGACTCCACCATGAAACTGATTGCCATTCGTACCATGGGGAATGACTACATCCAGCTGCCCAGCCATTCAACAGGCCCAGCCAAGTTGACAACAACCTTAACTACCACAATACCCACAACCATACACAGGTTTGGTAGACTATATTCCTACATATCTATTTGTAAATGTAGCGTGGTGCCTAAAGCATTTGACTGCTAACCAGAAGGCTGGCAGTTCAAACCCACCAGCCACTCCATGGAAGGAAGGTTGGGTAATCTACTTCCATAGTGATACTGCCTTGGAAACCCAAGGAGGGGTCGCTATGAGTTGGATCCAACTCAACGGCAGTGTGTTTCATTTTATTTTTTAATAAAAATATCCATATGCAGTTTAAAAATAATAGAAAACAAAGTTAGGATAACTTGTTAGCCACAAATAAGCACCTGGAGGGCACACCATAATATACAAAAATATAACTCTACTTTTATGAGTAGCGACTAGGGTCTTAAAAGCTTATGAGCAGTCATCTAATGGTGACTATTGATCTCTCCTTGTCTGGAGTAAAGAAGAGTGAAGAAAATCAAAGACATATGGAAACAGTTAGTCCAAAGGACCAATGGACCATGAGAACCTTAACCTATATGGCCCTGAGACCAGAAGAAGTAGATGATGCCTGGTTATCAAAGCTAACTACTCAGAAAAGATCAAAATTGAAGATCCTGTACAGAGTGGGAGGATAATGTGGAACAAAACTCAAAATCATAAAAAAGACCAGGCTTACTAGACTGATAGAGACTGCTGATACTCCTGAGACTATGGCCCCGAGTCAGTCTTCGGGCCTGCAACTGAACTCACTCTTGTGGCTTAACTCTCAAGTAAACAATAGACAGGCCTACTAAGTGAACACCTACACCAGGGAGATGCACTCCTTAGAATAATCAACCATGGAAGATCAGAGGGCATCGTTTGCATAGGAAGAAAGGTAGGGAGGCAGGAATGCACAGGCAAGAAAGCCACACGGAAAGGGTAACCACAGAGAGGAAGTGGGAGTTGAGCTGTGGGGAATGTAACCAGTGTCATAACACAAAATGCATATGAACTGTTGAATGTAAAATGAACCTGCTTTGTAAAATTTCACCCAAGTCACAATAAAAAGTTAAAACACAATGTTGTTCTTTTGTTTACTTTAAAAATTATAGAGTAGCCAGGGAGACAAGATTCATACGTAGAAAATTTAATCGAACTGTAGAACATGGAACAGGGTGTTAGACAATTAATTGCAAATGGTACAGATGATAAATTCCACAGGTCCAGAGGAAGGGAAAATCATAGTCACTGGAAGGTCTGGTGGGGCTTCTTCTGAGAGTGAGGGTTGGAGTATGGTACGTGAGGTATGAGTAGCAGTTCAGAGAGCAGAGGGGAGCTAGACAGTTTTACTGAGCCAGTACATTTATGGCAGGTGGAAGAGGCACCAGTGAACGTGGTAAGGTTTGAGTCCTCAGCATTCAGATACCCAACAGGAAGATTTGGCTCAATCATGGAAGCAGAGGAGAGTGCTTTTGCTATATCTGGTCATAATAGTTATCTGTTATTTTGCCTACTCAGCTCCAATTTCTCCTCCTTGCCTCACTTTCTATCCATGGGTTTGAATGAGAATGACTCCATCCCCAGGAGTCAGAAGTGGGTTTGTGATACAAGGCAGTTCAATGATGGTATTATGTTTCTCTGATCATAGAGACTGGGTGAGGGATAGTCATGTGACCCAAATCAGTTTAATGACAGTCCTTCCTGAGCTTTGGTTGGCCAATCTGGTAAGACACTGTAGGGCTGGAGTTGCTATGGCCATTTTACCACTATATAGGGAGAATATAACTAATAATAAAGAGTATCCTTTGGAAACTAGTACATAGAGATGGAGAGAGTGATCTTTGATAATATCACTTAAATACCTAGATTAATTTATGTCTATAGCCTGTACCAAAAAGAAATGGTTGATGTCCATCCATTGCAGGAGATGGCATATGATTGAGAACCGATGTTATTAAAGGAAGAAGTTGAAACTGCACTGAAGGAATTGGTGAAGAACAAGGCTCCAGGAATTTACGGGATACCCAGTGAGATGTTTCAACAAATAGATGCTGTGCTGGAGGTACTTACTCGTCTATACCAAGAAATTTGGAAGACAGCCTCTGGCCAACTGACTGAGATCCATATTTGTACCCATTTCATAAAAAGGTGATCCCATGTAATGTGGAAATTATTGAACAATATCATTAATTTCAAGCAGAAGTAAAATTTTGCTGAAGATAATTCAAAAACAGTTGCAGCAATATACTGCAGGGAACTTCCAGAAATGCAACCTGGATTCAGAAGAAGATGTAGAATGAGTGATATCAGATGTTGCTGATGTCAAATGGATCTTGGTTGAAAACAATGAATACCAGAAAGATTACTTGTATTTTATTGACTGTGCAAAGACATTCACCTGTGTGGATCATAACAAATTATGGATAACATTGAGAAGAATGGGAATTACAGAACACTTAATTGTGCTCATGAGGAAGCTGTACATAGACCAGGAAGGGAGTATGTCAGGGTTGTATCCTTTCCCCATACTTATTCAATCTGTATGCTGAGCAAATAATCCAAGAAGCTGGACTGTATGGAGAAGAATGAGGCATCAGGATTGGAGGAAGAATTATTAACAACCTGTGATATGCAGATGACACAACCTTTCTTACTGAAAGTGAAGATGACTTGAAGCACTTACGGATGAAGATTGAAGACTACAGTGTGCAGTGTGGATTACATCTTGATATAAAGGAAACAAAAATCCTCACAACTGGACCAATAAGCAGCATCATGATAAATGGAGAGAAAATTGAAGTTGTCAAATATTTCATATTACTTGGTTCCACAATTAACACCAATAGAAGCATCAGTCAAGAAATCAGATGATGTATTGCACTGGGAAAATCTGCTGTAAATGACCTCCTTGGAGTGCTGAGGAATAAAGATGTCTCTCTGAGGACTAATGTGTGCCCGACTCAAGCCATGGTGTTTTCAATCACCTCATATGCATGTGAGAGTTGGACAATGAATAAAGAAGACTGAAGACAAGTTGATGCTTTTGAGTTGTGGTGTTGGCAAAGAATATTCAAAGTACCATGGGCTGCCAGGAGAACAAACAAATCTGTCCTGGAGAAAGTACAGCCAGAATGCTCCTTGGAAACGAGAATGGGCAGATTTCGTCTCACCTACTTTGGTCATATCGTCAGAAGGGATCATTCCCTGGAGAAGGATGTCATACTTGGTAAGGTGGAGAGTTAGTGAAAAAGGGGAAGGCCCTTAATGAGATGGATTGACACAGTGGCTACAACAATGTGCTCAGGTAGAGCAAGGATGGTGAGGCTGATGCAGGACCAGGCAGCATTTCGTTCTGTTGTACCTAGGGTCACTATAAGTCAGAGCTGACTCAACGGCACCTAACAACAACAGCAAAGCCAGTATGTTTAGACTTCCCCCTCCCCCAAAAGAGTTCCTTCCAGTCCAGTTTTCATCAAGTTGATTCTGACTCATGGAGACCCCATATGTGTCAGAGTGAAACTGTGTTTCCTAGGGTTTTCAGTGGCTGATCTTTTGGAAGTAGATTGCCAAGACCCTTCTTCGGAGGAGCCTCTGGGTGGACTTGAACTGCCAACCTGATGGTTTGCAGCCAATGTGTTTGTACTTCCAGGGATTCTTTTCATTATTAAGAAGTAATAAAATCCTTTTTAGGCTTGTACCAGCTTGAGTTTAGATTCTGTCCCTTGTCTCTGAAGAAATCCTGCCCTACACATTTCTCAAAACTTTCAAGATTGGCAAAGTGACAGGCAGTCCTCAAAGGATTCTTTTGAAAGAGAATTTTTCAAAAATAATGAAAACATGAGAAACTTTGAAACAATATGAAAAATCAGCAATAGAGAGTTGGAGAGTAAATTGTATTTATATCCATGTTATAGAATACAATATACTACTAAAGGGCTTTTGAAAAATTACAATTAGGGATTTATAAAGGTGATTACAATATGATGATGAAAAACACAAATGACAAGGCAGTTGGTACATTATGACACTATTTTTATCAAAACAGTTTAATATAGGAAAGAGTCTAGAAGGCTAAAATTAAAATATTTACAATGGTTATCTCTGAATGGTGTGATTCTCTTTTTCTTTTTGACTGTATTTTCTAATTTTATTATTAGGATGATGTATTATTTAAAAAATAAAAATAAAGACATTATTTATATGGTATTTTGAAGGGAGGGAAGCAACTTATCTGAAACTAATCCCAATTCTTCTACTCTTCTCCACCAATAAGAAACATGTAATTATTAATATTCCTGGCCTGAATATTAATATCCCTGATGGTAAGCAGCCCCACAGCTCAGGAGTGTAGGAGAGTGCCTGACTACACTCCAGCGTGTGAGAATGCTAAGGGTGTGTGTGTCTTTGTTGGGTCTATGGGAGGGCCTGCCCAGCTCTGAGATACTGGAAGATCTTTGGCTACAATAGGTTGAAGACTGCACCCCATGGCAAGAGGGGGCAGAGCTGAGCCCAGTCAATAGATTTTTGGAGCACGAGGCGTGTGGTTCAATGCCCCTGCCTCTTATGCTTTTCAAAGTTGTGCTCAGTGATTCTTTTATGAGACTAAAACTGAAGTTGCTTTTGAAGGGAAGAGCAGAGTGAACTCAGAGAGGAAGGTTATACACAGCTCATCTTAAGGTGAAAAATATGTCTTGAGAGGTGAAACTTTGTGCCCTAGACACATGGGGTTAGTGTAGGAGTCAGGCCTTGAATTCTGATCTGTTTTCTAGTATACCACTATTTTCCAGCACACCAAACTGGGCCCTGAATAAGCATTCCTTTCCTAGCTGGGTTTTTGGATAGTTAATAGGTAGCCCAGGACCACCTGCTTCTGGTAAGATGATGCTCCCTTGGCTTTTTACACCTACATTTGCAGAAGACAACAGAGAGCCCAAGAGCTGTGAGCACTCCAGGTAACACCACATAACCATGGGCAGGAGTGAAGAAGGGTCCCAGAATTCTGTACATCAAGTTTAACCTCATTATTCACTTTATCCCACTTTCCATTAGTCATCACAAGAAGCCCATGACTGAAGGTCATCTTGCAGACTCTAGTTGCTCATTCCATTCATCTGTATCAACGGTAAGGCAACTCATCACTCCAACACTCCCAGTCATTCAGATCTTGCTCTGTTATTCCCCATAGCATTTATGACTACCTGACCTATGTTTATATGATTTATTTATTTGCCTCTCTCTCTCTCTCTCTCTCTCTCCAATCAGAACATTAGGTTCATATGGGTAGGGATTTTTTTGTTTTGTTCCCTGCTGTATTTCTAGCATCTGGAAAAATGCCTGACACATAATAGGTGCTCAATAAATATTTGTTCACCAACTGCTCATTGGTAACTTTTTTTGTGGATCTACATAGGGGAACGTGGATCTGAGGACGTAGCAAAAGAAAGGCAGAGAACAGTAGTAACAGTCACACCATGGTCCCTTGATCACACATAGTTAGACATTGCCATCAGAAAATATTTTGGTGCCACATTTCATTGTTTAAAAAAATCTAATTAACCTTTATTTAAAAGTGTTTAGAAATATAGCTGGAAAACAGTGGGGACGGGCTTTTTGTTATGAACCAGTTTATTTATTGTTGCCTGGAATGTTTCCACTTTGGGCTGTGGGGTGCCCCTCTTGCCTTCCCATATTTTATTGTTCTACGGCTGGTTTCCACCTTCATTTTTTCATTTTAAAGATATTGTAAACTCTTTTTCTTCATTCAGTCCTTGAAATCATCATTCACTCATCTCTTGTATGCTCTAATGTTTTGAAAATTGCTGCCATCATAGGTAATCCACAGAATTCTACCTTATTAGAAGCACAGCCAGGAGCTAATCAGAAGTTTTCATTTGCCCGATATAATTTACAGCCCGTGAGGAGAGACTGGGCTGCTACTTACTATCTTCCCTTTACTCTGTGATGTGGCTTCTGCCTGAATTCATTTTGTGTTGGGCTGTTTTGACAATCTTTTCTTTTGAGCCTTCTTGCTGCAACTACACACACCTGCTTGGATTTTTGACTGACTCGATCATCCATTTAATTAATTATTTGGTCAGTTCAGTCATTCAATCTGTTTTTTCCCTGCCCCTGATGACAGTGAACTATTCGATTTGACTAATGACTTCAGTCAAAACAGTCTTAACAGCCATTGATGGGGACCTGCTTTCTTTCTCAAAGAAATTTACCATTCTCCACCTTTTCCCTCATTTTCTTTTTAGTCATTTCTTTGCCTTTTCTTTTGTTTCAAACTGATCTCAGAACTTTTTTTTTTTCTGTTGTTGTTGAGATATTGTCTTGTCTTTAATACTGGAGCAGTTTGTATACCCTGGATTACATTATAAACTCCGATTACTTAAGGGACAGAAGAGGTTTTCTCATTTCTAACCCTCTGCCTATTAAAATTCAATGTGGTAAAATGAGAAAAAAGTGTGCATATATTTATACATTATCTAGCTATATATTTCTGTTCATATCATATATCATATATCAGTATCCTGTATCATATCACAGTAATACCTCAGCAGCCTGACATGGTTGGTTATAAAATGTTTAGATGATTTTTTTTTTTTTTGATTAGTTGATTTAATTAACAAAACTTTTTTTTCATAACCTTTTCTGAAAATGGAAATCTTTCCAAAATATAGTCTGCACTATATTTTAGTAACCAGAATATAAAACACAATTGAAACTTTTATTAATGCTGTGGGTCATCCATTAAGAAATGGTGTGAGTTGTATAGGTAAGTGCTTTGGGAGCTGGATTTTGATTCAATAAGAGTTCTTAGTTACAAGCAGGAGAAGCAGACTTTGGCTATTAGGGCTAGAGGATGGCTCGCAGAATCGCATAGAGGGTTGAAGACAATTAGGTTTGAGTCTGAGCTTCCAGGCATAATGCCACAATACAGGCCACAGGAAGTACTGCCACTGCAGTCACTGAACCCACTGCCATCCAGTCACTTCTGACTCACCTTTACAGGAGTAGATTGCCCTGTCTGCCTTCTGCGGAGTCACTGGAGGGTTTGAACTGCCAACCTTCTGTTTAGCAGTCAACTGCCTTATGCACTGTGCCACCAGAGCTCCTTGCAGTCACCGAGTACTGAGTGATAAGGCTGCTGCTAGTGGGAGAAAGAGAGAAGGAGTGAGAGTGGGAGCACGGGAGTGCTGTCTCAGTACAAGAGCTCTCTGTTTCAAGTCTGGTGTGGGGACTCTGATTGGCAGAAGTTTTGCTTCATATGTATGTCCTTGTGGCAAGGGAATATCTAACATTTTCAGCTTCTCTAGGGGGAGTCTGTCTTTTCTGCCCACCAAAACTCATAAAGTCTGGAATTCCCCAAACAAAGAGGTTAATATTGGGAAGCCAAGATGAATGTCAGATGCCCATTTTAGATTGAATGTATAATATCCCTGAATAAAACCTGGCCCTTCCTTTCTTGCATATGTCCTGACATGAGCCCGATTCCTTGCTACTCTCTGTCTCAAGAAAGTGGAGTGCAGTCTGTGCAATTGCATGACCCTGGGACAGCAAAGTATAGTGGTCTTTTTGCAGAAGTGATACTGAATGCAAAGCCAAATCTCCTAGGGTGTGTTCTTGCCCTAAGTAAAATTCTCAATGTCCTTATTGATGAAGTTTGGCTTCCTTGGCACTGTTAAAAAATTATCTCATCTCAGTATCCAAAACTACTTGCTTCAGCTTCATGGAAATCTTTTTGCCATCTTTTAGACTTTTGTCGTCTTATAGCCTTTTAGCCCTAGACTATTAAAGACAGATTGTGTTTTTGTAACTACAGACAGTTGAGCATATTGTCTTCAGATGGATTTCTTCAGTGACAGATAGTTGTGAGAATTGGGATTCTATATATAGGTTAATTCAGGTTTACTGTTGTGAAGTTATTAAGAGCTTGAGATAGAATTCATTTTGTCATCATTTGATTTTTCTCAGCTTACTTTTTATGAATGGATGGGATCGTGCTTGGGTTGGACTCGTGGGTATTGAGAGAGTGGTGGAGATGATAGGTAAAGGGGAGAGACAGAAATGGAGGTGGTGGTTTTGTTGTTAGGTGCTGTTGAAGGAGGAACCCAGAATTTCCCAGCCCTCCAAAATGATTACTCAGAAATCAAACTACCTAAGCTCTTAACTTCTTGCCTTTTCTGTATTTATCACACCTGTACAAATCAGCTATTTTTATGATTTTTAGAAGCATTTATAGTAGATTTTGATGGGAAAAAAAAAGAGAAGATCCTAAAGCATTATGTAAAATTAAAGTGCTATATTTTAGCAAGATAAATTTGATTCCCATATAGGCTACAATGCTGACAGTGTGAACTTGGGTAAGTTATTCAACCTCTATGAACTCCAATCTCCATCTGTGCAAAGTGTGGATAATAATGCTTGTTTTGTATAGGCTTTGGAGATTAAATGAGACAAATATGTAATTTTCCAGCTGTAAAGAAAGCACTCAATAAATGTTAGATTTATTCTTCTATGGATTTATTTATGTGCACTGACCCTATCCCCTGGTGGTAACTATAATATCCTTTTACAGTGTTGCTGATGGAGAATACTGTCAATTCAGAATTTGACAGCCTCTCTCTACTATGTGAGTTAAGTGTCACTCTTGAAATCATAATGAACTTTTCAACTTTTTTTTTTTTTTTTGCATAACTTGGAGAGGTTAGAGAATTATGACTTGTCTTGGAAACATTCCAGCATAGAAGCTATATATTAGAAAAAATAAAATTTTGGCAAAATACTTCCTCCAAGGAATTCATTCTGTTTTTGGAGTGCTACCACATATACTTTGCATTATATTATATTTCTTAAATTTTACTTATTTCTTTATTCTTAAATAATGCAATAATTTAAAAGAAAGCACCATCTTGGTGCCCTCCCCCCAAAGATTATAGCTCTCCTCATTACCATGTCAAATTTAAATAGTATATGTGTATTCTTTGCCAAACATCCAAAAAATTTGCTGCTGGGCAGAGAAAGAGGTTGATAAATAAAAAGTAATTTGTTCATAAAACTTATAAGCTGCTAGAAATGAGGGCCCAGGAAGAAAGTGCCAACTCAGCTCTAAGTCAGAGATAATAATCAAAACAGCAAACGTACAAGTGCATTATGTTGAGAGTAAATCAAATGGCAAGGCTCGATATGAACAATATAAAAAAAACAACTAAGTGAAGAAATGTCGAATGAAGGATTATCTTTACTTGTGAAGAATCTATTTAAAATATAAATTCAGTCCAGGACCTCTGCTTCCAAAGACCTTAAGGGCTTTTACTGAAAAATAGTAGTAGCAGCAACAATAAAATCCTTTGCTTTTCCTACAAGTTCCTAGTTTTGTGCCTGAAAAGTAGGCTTTCTCAGTGAACTGTGTCTCTTGTACACTAAAAAGGCTTCAGCCAGCTCTGATTGTGGCTGAAGGTATGTATATCATCAAGCTAAAGCTTGCTGCTTTAGCTGGCTTTTGCCATCAAGAGCATAGGCTGGCCATTTCAGTCTTGACCTCCTAAAGTAAACGTTACTCCCCCCCCCCATTGGAAATATCTTTTAATAACAACATGAACAGTAACTATACACATGGAACTCACCAGATGGAATAGGCACCCACTGTCATTGAGTCAATTCCGACTCATAGTGACCCCCAGTGGGTTTCCAAGGCTGTAAGTCTTTTTTTTTCTCAGGTAGAGAATTTTATTTTTCATTTTTCTTTTTGCAGTGTTTCCTCCCCTCCCCTTCCACCCCTAGTAACCAACAAAGAAAGTTTCCTTCCATATATAAACCTTTCCTTGACTTTTTACAATAATGAACTAATATAATATTTGTCCTTTTGTGATTGACTTATTTCACTCAGCATAATGTCCTCCAAGTTCATCCACATTATGCAGTGTTTTGCAGATTCTACATTATCCTTTAGCGTTGCATAGTCTTCCATTGTTTGTATGTCCCATAGTTTGGTTATCCATTCCTCAGTTGATGGACACCT
>NW_006921829.1:4670490-4686032 GCF_000298275.1 Orycteropus afer afer | reverse complement strand
CTCAGTAAGTGAAGTTGCAGGAGGTGTGGGTGTAGTTGTGTCTTATGGGTACTGTTGCTGTCTCCCACTCAGTTAGACAAAAATTACAATTGAATAATGATCAAAGAACCAAAAGCACCGGGACAAAAAACACACCATGTAATCACATAGGAACAGTAACCAAAAAAAGAAAAAAGGGAAAAAGAAGAAGAAAAAATAAGAAAACCTGTAATATCTGGGGATAGGGCACTAAGAGAAAAAAGGTAGAGAAGGAAGATAATGAATAAACAAGAGAGAACAATGCAAAAAGAAAAATAAGGAATAGGGTTAACCATAAGAAAAAAGGGGAAAAAAAAAAAAAAAAAAAAAAAAAAATTCAGCCAGGAACAGGGAAAAGAAAAAAAAAAAGCTGAAAACTGGGACCTGTGAGGGAAGAATAAGAATAATAGTAAAAAGGATGAAAGTATTAATAATAATAGTTGTTTTAAAACAGACAAATACAAGCAAACAAGTCACCAGAAAAAAGAAAGCGAAAAAGAAAAAAAAAAATTGGTGGAGGACAGGGCAGTGTACCCAGGCTCCGTCTGAGCACACAGACTGTGATCTAGTTCCTGTGGACCCAGAAGGTGGGTAGGAGTGGGGGATGGCTGCACCTCCATTCACCAAACGAGTGTGGGGTGTAAGAGTAACAAGAGGAATGTTGTACCTTTTCAGTCTTGCAGGTCCGGCGTGTCCTTGGGGTTGCTGGAAAGCAGAACCTCTTCTTATGCCCCTGGAATCTCAGATAGTGCTGTCTTTTTAAATATCCAAAATGGTCAAGCTGCTTGTAACATTCAAAATGGCAGCGGTCTCCAGACCGGCAAAAGTCCATAGCTCAGCCCGCCTTTCTCTTCACCTTCTTTGTTTATTCCCCAGCCACCAGACTAGTCCTCCGAGCAGTCCCTGGCTAGCAGGGCGATTTTTAGGTTAATTCTTAGGTCCTATCACCACTCGAGAATCTCCAAGCTGTCTGTGCCGTCAGGATCGCTCAGGATTGCTGCCAGACCGCAGCTCCATCCGTCTCCTTTTTTGGTATTTTCATGCAAATTCTTCTGCTAGTTGGGGTTTAGTCCACTTCTATATCCCTCCCTTCAAGGCTCAGGGGTCCAGGATTATCTTCTGTGTCTGTGTTAACTGGTTTCCCTTTTCTTTGTTGAAGAGGGTCTGTGCAGTCTTTCTGCCTAGTCCACCATCTTACGCAAACTCCCTCATTGTTGTTTTGATTTCCATCTCTCTAATGCTATTCCTCGGAAGGAAGTTGGGGCAATCTGCTTCCATATTGATACTGCCTCAGAAACCCAAGGAGGGTTGGCTATTAGTTGGGTCTGACTCGATGGCACATAACAACAACAACAATGGTTAATGATCATGAACATTTCTTCATGTGTTTGTTTGCTGCCTGAATATCCTCTTTGGTGAAGTGTCTATTTATGTCTTCTGCCCACTTTTTAAATTGGATTGTTAATCTTTTTGTTGTTGAGGTGTTGGAGTTTTCTACAAATTTTAGAAATAAGTCCCTAGGCAGATATGTCATTGCTGAATATTTTTTCCCAATCTGTAGGTTCTCTTTTTGATTCTTGTGGAGAAATCTTTTGAAGCACACAAAATTTTAATTTTCAGAAGGTCGCATTTATCTAGTTTATCTTCTGCTGTTTTTCTGTTTGGGTTATGCTTGACAGTTTATTTATGCCACAAATTAGGGCTCCTAAATTTTCCCCTAGGTTTTTCTTGAGGAACTTTATAGGTTTAGGTTTCATATTTAAATCTTTGATCCATCTGGAATTAGTTTTTATGTATGGTGTGAGGTACGGATCTTGTTTCATTTTTCTGCAAATGGATATCTAGTTTTGCCAGCACCATTTGTGAAAGAGACTATCACTTCCCCATGTATTGGATTTCGGCCCTTTGTCAAAGATCAAGTGACCATAGGTCGATGGATCTACTTCTGGGTTCTCAGTTCTGTTTCACTGGTCTATGTGTCTGTTGTTGTACCAATACCAGGCAGTTTTGACTACTGTGGCTGTAGAGTAGGTTTTGAGATCCAGGAGTGTGAGACCACCTACTTTGTTCTTCTTCCTCAATAGTGCTTTGTATATCGAAGATCTCTCCTTTCCATATAAAGTTAGTGAGTGTTTCTTCCATATCCTTAAAGAATGTTGATGGGATGTAGATTGGGATTGCATTGAATGCACAGATTGTTTTGGGTAGAATTGACATTTTCACAATGTTCAATCTTCCTATCCACTGGCATGGTATGTTCTTCTGTTTATGTAAATCTCTTGTGGTTTCTTGAAGTAGTGCTTTGTAGTTTTCTTTGTTCAGGTCTTTTGTGTCCCTAGTGAGATTTATTCCCAAGTACTTTATTGCTTTGGTAGCTATTGTAAATGGTATTGATTTCCTTTTCAGCAATCTCTTTGCTGGTGTAGAGGAATCCAACTGATTTTTGGATGTTGATCTTGTATCCTGCCACTATGCTAAATCTCTCATTTGGTTCCAGTAGTTTCTTTGCTGAGTCTGTTGGGTTTTCTAGGTATAGGATCATATCATCAGCAAATAGAGATAGTTTTACTTCTTCCTTACCAATCTGGATGCTTTTGATTTCCCTTTCTTGCCTTATTGCTCTGGCTAGAACTTCCAAAACAATTTTGAATAGAAGTGGTGATAGAGGGCATCCTTCTCTGGTTCCTGTTTGCAGGGGGGATTATTTCAGTCTCTCTCCATTGAGAATATTGTGGGCTGTTGGTTTTGCATCAATGCCCTTTATTATGTTGAGGAATTTCCTTTCTATTTCTATTTTGCCAAGAGTTTTGATCAGGAATGGGTGTTGGATTTTATCAAATGGCTTTTCTACATCAATTGATATGATCATGTGGTTCTTTTTCTTTGTTTTATTTATGTGATGGATGATGTTGATTGTTTTTCTAATGTTGAATGATCCTTGCATACCTGGTATGAACTACTTGGTCATAATGTATTATTTTTGATACGTTGTTGGAGTCTATTGGCTAGTTTGTTGATGATTTTTGAATCTATATTCATGAGGGATATTGGTCTGTAGTTTTCCTTTTGAGTGATGTCTTTGCCTGGTTTTGGTATCAAGGTTATGCTTGCTTCATAAAATGAATTAGGTAGGACTCCATCCTTTTGTCTGTTTTAGAATAGTTTGAGTAGGATTCGTGTCAGTTCTTCTCTGAATGTTTGATAGAACTCTCCGGTGAAACCATCTGGGCCAGCGCTTTTTTCATTGGTAATTTTTTTAGTGACCTGTTCAATTTTTTCTTTTATTACGGGTCTGTTTGTATTTTCCACCTGTCTATGTTAGTTTAGGTAAGTATTATATTTCTAGAAATCTGTCCATTTCTTCTACATTTTTAAATTTGTTGGAGTACAGTTCTTCATGTTGTTGTTGTAGTTCTTCATAGTATCCTGATATTATCCTTTTAATTTCTGTTGGTTCTGTTGTGACATCACCCAATTCTTTTCTTATTCATGTCATTTGTATTCTCTCTCTCTTTTCCTTTGTTAAATTTACCAGTGGTTTGCCAATTAAAAGGTTAATAATAACCTTTCCAAAGAATCAACTTGTAATCTTGTTGATTTTTCTACTGTCTTTCTATTTTCTGTTTCATTTATTTCTGCTCAAATATTTATGATTTCTTTTCTTCTGGTGACTGCAGGCTTTTTTTGCTGCTCTTTTCCTAATTGTTGGAGATGTTGGGGTAAGGTGTTGATTTTGGCTCTTTCTTCCTAAAATAAATGTTATTTTTGAATAAGCTTAACATAATAACAATAAAATAACTTTATTTTTGTCTTCCATTGTCTGCTTACATTTATTCTGTGGAGCTAGTTATTCCCATGCTCTTGGATGAAAGATGAAATTTAGGACAAATTTAGAATATAGTGTCTTTCTAGCCACTTGAGTTAATAGTGGATTATTTTGTATGTTCAGGTTGGTATAATAATAACCTACCAACCAACTAGTTGTCATTAAGTTGATCCTGACTCATGGGGGCCATATCTGTGTCAGAGTAAAGCTGTGCTCCATAGGGTTTCAGTGGCTGATTTTTGGAAGTAGATCATCAGGCCTTACTTCCAAGGTGCCTCTGGATGGACTTGAGCCTCCAAACTTTCAGTTAGCCACTAACTGTATCAACAGTTTGCACTACTGAAGGACTCCAGTGTAATGATAGAATCAATATATTTCATTAAATGTTAGTGCTTTTCATCTACCTCCAATTCAGGGCTACTGAAAACCGGCCATTGTCATTGGGTAAAAGAGAACTTAGTCAGCTTCTTAACTTTTTTTTGCCACTGTGCATCTCACTCCTCCTCCCTCATTCTCAGATAAAGGCCACTATTTCATATAACCTCCAAGATAGAAGATGAGAGGGGCTAAGGAGAGGAGGAATGGGACCAGGAAAGGTCTTATTTGACTAGTGCTATTGTCAGATGGCAGCTGAACCTGGGCCTGGTAGATACCTAAAGCTGACTCTCTTGTGGGGCACCTTTGTAGGTTCTGTGGGTAACCCTACTTCTAGGGAGTGCTCACTTGCAATTCGTTGTTAAATCTGTTAGTTCTGCCTTCACAAAATACCCCAAAATCCAGCTATTTCATATCTCTCCACTGCTCTCTCCTACTCTAAGTCACTACTACCTCTCTCCTAGATTACTTTAATAGTCTCCTGTTTTTTCTGCTTCTGCCCATGTTCTCTAGAATCTTTTTAACATGTAGTTCAAGTCATTTATTTAAGACTGTCTAGTGATTTCCTAGCTCACTCAGAGTAGAATTCAAGTCCTTTAGATTGACTACACCCATATCGTCTGCCCTTCCCCACCTTACTTTTCTGACCTCACCTTCCACCACTCACCTTGAGCAACATTAGTCTCCTTGCAGTTCCAGGACATTGCAGCCAAGCTTTTGCTTCAGGACCTTTGCATTCCCTCTGTATTCCCTCTTTGTTGTTCCCTCTGCCAAGACTGCTTTCCCCCAAGTAGCCCCATGACTTACTTCCTCATGTTCATCAAGGCTTTGTGCAAATGTCTTTCTTAGTAAGCTTTTCCTTGATCATTCATCAAGGCTTTGGGCAAATGTCTTTCTTAGTAAGCTTTTCCCTGATCATTCCATTGAAAACTGAAAATCCTCCCTCTCCTAGCACATCCTCATTCTACTTTCTTTCTTTGTTTTCCTCTTTAACACATTATTTTTTGACTTATTATATATTTCACTCATATACTTTGTTTCTCTCCCCCCCACCCCGTATAAACTCAACAAAGGGAGAAGTTTTCTTTTTATTTTTAAAATCTCTTTTGTTCACTATTGTATTCCTAGCACTTAGAATGGTTCTTGGCACATAGTAGGTGTTCAATAATATTTTTAATGAATGAATGATTGATTATATTTATCATGTTTTGTTGTAATTCATCTGTTTAAAAACTATATCTTTGTTTAAACTCTTCAGAGTAAGATTTAGATCTCAGTCATTTTGTGTTCCTTTTATCTGGCTCAGTGTCTGGCAGGAAACAAATTCTAAATAAATATTTATTGAATAGATTAAACAATCAATCAAGAAAGATTGTTGGAGAGGTCGAAAAAAGAAATAGAGGAGCAAGCTGTCATAGAAGACAGAGGAGGAGAAATTTCCAGGCAAGTGAAGTTGTTAAATATTAAAGGGAGGGGAAGCTGTGGGATTTGAAATGGGAGATTGGCTGGTGGTCTTTGAGGAACAGTGGATTGGAGAGTGGAAGGTGAGTTGCAGTGGGGTGAGTGAGGGTTGAGGTGGAGGTAACTGAGCAGAGGAAGTAGGATGTGGAGGACACGAACTAAAAGGTTCTTCTGAAGGCAAGAAATGTAATAGAGCCTGAGAGGAAGAAGGTTGTGGAAATATATATGGGAATAGCTTATTTTATTGCAGGTTATTTTATTGTGCTTTGTAGATAATTGTGTTCTTTTGCAAATTGAAGGTTTGTGGCAACTCTGAGTTGAGCAAGTCAATTGACACCATTTTTCCAACAGCATGTGCTTACTTCATGTCTCTGTGTCACATTTTGGTAATTCTCACAGTATTTCAAACTTTTCCATAATGCTATTGCACACTTAATAGGCTACACTATAGATTAAACACAGCTTTTATATGCACTGGTGTCTTAAAGGGGCTCTGATGGTGTGGTTAAAGCATTGGGCTACTAACCACAAAAAGTTTGGCAGTTTGAACCCATAAGTCACTTGATGGGAGAAAGATGAGGCAGTATGCTTCCATTAAATTTGCAGCCTTGGAAACCCTAAAGGAATCACTATGAGTTGGAATTGACTCAATGGCAATGGTTTTTTATTTATTTTTATTTTTTTTTTGGTGTCTTAGGCTGTGTTCTCTAGAGAAGCAAAACTAGTAAAGATATCTAGTAGCATAGTGCCTAAGGCACTTGATTGCTAACCAGAAGGCTGGTGATTCAAACTCACCAGCCACTTCTCAGAAGGAGGGTTGGGCAATCTACTTCCGTAGTGATACTGCCTTGGAAACCCAAGGAGGGGTTGCTATGAGTCAGGTCTGACTCCACGGCACATAACAACAACAACAACACACACACACACATACGTATACACACACATACATATATGGAGAGATAGAGAGAGAGAGAGAGAGAGAGAGAGAGAGAGAGAGAGAGATTTATCTCAAGGAAATGGTTCACACAGTTGTAAGGCTATTAAGTCCCAAGTCCATGAGCCAAACATCAAGCTGGAGGCTTCTCCTGACTCATGCAGCTACAGAGGCTGACAAACCCAAGACTGGCAGGCAATACAACAGGCTGCTGGCTTTGGAGGCTACAAATCCAAGATAGGAAGGTAAACTGGCAGGCTGTTGGTTCACAGGCTGGGAAGACAACAATCCCAAGGTTGGGAGGCAATACGGCAGGCCACTGTTTCAAGTCCAGATGATGATGAGCCAGATACAGGATCTCAAGCAAAAAGCCAGAGGCTTTGCCAGAGTTTTTCCATGTATACCCAAAGAAGGCTACACTCTGAAGGAGACTCCCTTTCAACTGATCGACTGCTCATAGCAGGTCTCATCATGGAGGTGATTACATTATATCAGATCTCATCATGAGAGATAACTACATCATAACTGCTAAACCACTTAGAATCATGGTCCAGGGAAGCTGACATACACCCTTAACTATCACAACTGGGAAACCAAAAAATCTGTGTAACTTGTTTTATTGTGATATTCACTTTCTTGTGGTGGTCTAGAACTGAACCTGCAATATCTCCAAGGTATGCCTGTAGTGTTTATATCATTGTAAGAGATAGGTGAAGATGTTTGTAGGCTGAACAACTAGTAGAGAGAGACATGAAAGATTCAAAAGAGATAGAGGATATATGTTAGAGCAAGAACTGGGAAGAGGCAGAAAGAGGACCAAGAGGACAAGTGAAGAGCCAGTCCTGTGGAGAAATAAGATCTCCTTTTTTTCTGAGGCATTAATTAGCCCTTCCTTGAATGCAGAGACATGAAGTGAGGGAGAGAGGAAACTATCTACCTATCTGTCTATATATTTAATCTCTTTTTCTATCTGCCTATATATTTTCCCATCTGACCATCTGTATTAGACTGGGTTCTCTAGAGAAACAAAACCAGTAAAGATTATATATATAGAGAAAGAGAAATTTATCTTAGGAAAATGGCTCACACACTTATAGAAGCTGGCAAGTCCAAAGTTCTTGGATCAAACGTCAAGCTGGAAGCTTTTCCCGACTCTCACAGCTGCAGGGTCTGAGGAGCTCAAGGTTGGCAGGCAGTATACTGGCTGTTGACTTCAACAAATGATGAATCCAAGATGTCCAGGCCAAATGATGGATTGTTCGCTCATGGACAGTTGTAGGTAGCACAACAGAATCCCGATCCACACAAGAGTGTCTCTTTTCCCAGGATGTCCATAAATATACTGGAAGCAGGCCACACCCATAGGGAAATTTCCTTTCAATGGATTGGCTGCTGAAAACATATTCATCTGATCCCATCATGGGAATAACCACATCACAACTGCTTAAATCACACAGAATTGTGGTCCAGCCAAGTTGACACACAGCTCCAACTCTCACACCATCCATCCATCATCCATCTATCCATCCACTCATCTTTCTAGTATTCTATTTTCTTTAGAACCCAGGCTTTTTTCCTTGATCCTTCTAACTGGTTGTCTCCAGAGATTCTGGGTAAATGTGATATTCTGATGTGGAACTAAGATATATAGAACTTTTCTCAAGATTCTTGCAACCATCCTCAACAAGCTAGGAGTTTTATTTCTTTTGAATAGCCCTCTGTAGTGATTTTGCTAACCTGAAGATCACTTTGAGGTCAGATATGACAGTGCAGGATGAAAAACAATAACTTACTAATATTTAGAGCTTTGTATCTGCAAAGTACTTTGAAATCCAGAAATCTTGCAGCTAACTATTTACTTCCGTTTAGTTCTCTGCAGACTTGGCAAGATGATTGTAGGTAAATAATTCCCATCTTACCCTATAACATCCAGAGAAAGAATTGAGAAGTGCTTTTTTCTTCCAATAATTACTACTTCTATTTTTGAACAATAGAAGGGGACAAAATAAAAAGTAAATGGAAGAAATGAAAAAATAAATCCACCCTGACTTGACACTCTGTCCAGTTAATGAACCCTATAGAGGAACTGCATTAACACTGCCACCATTTTTAATGATTGAATAACTCAATATGTGCACTCATTTGGGACATTTATAGATTATTAATTACCCACACATGGTATTCAAGCTATGAATGTAATTACCCAGAGTCTGTCTTTCCTCGCTAGCCCAGCATCTTAGACCTGTTTCCTGAATCACCCTCTGGTGCATGAAGGCACCAGACATAGCTCTGTCTGCCACTTGGAATCATTTTGGCAAAGTTTCTTTTAGCCTCTGGCTTGGTTTGATCTGACAGGCACACTGTGTTAAGTGCCTGCTTTTAAGTATTGATACTCAAGGAAATGATGTTATGATTATGATACCCTGATCATGCTCATGTTCAGAGAGGGGACAGAGGAAGTAGATTTCAGGGACTGATTTATTTCTGAGATGAAGGATGTTCTTGTTGCCCTTGTGTTTGAAGCTGTGCTTACAGACGGCTTAAAAATAACGAGGTCTGTTAACTCAAATGGGTAAGAGACCAACTAAACAGATGGTTCATCAGAGGCCAAGAGGCCCAAACTGCTGGCAAACCAGGATGGAGAAGGTGATTTGGAAACCAGAGCTCCCTTGGGGAAATGAATTTCTTGTCCCCAGATGTGGAGTAGTTATTTCAGGAGAAATAAGGTTGACCTTAAAGAGGGCCAATTTCTGAAATAACTCAAAGCTTAAGCGTTAAAACTTTATGATGCAATATATTCCTTATGCTAATCTAGTTTTTGCCTCAGCCTCAGTGGCTGGAAACTATACATAGACCAAGAAGCAGTCATTCAAACAGAACAAGGGGATAGTGCGTGATTTAAAATTAGAAGTATGTGTCAGAGTTGTATCCTTTCACCATACTTATTCAACATGTGTGCTGAGCAAATAATCTGAGAAGCTGGACTACATGAAGCAGAATGTAGCATCAGGGGTAGAGGAAGACTCGTTAACTACCTGTGGTGTGCAGATGAAACAATCTTGCTTGCTGAAATGAGGGGGACTTGAAGTGCTTACTAACGAAGACCCTTCAGCATGGATGACAGCTCAACATAAAGAAAACAAAACTCCTCACAACTAGACTAATAAGCAACGTCATGATAAATGGAGAACATACTGAAGTTGTCAAGGATTTCATTTTACTTGAATCCATAATTAACTCCCATGGAAGCAGCAGTCAAAAAAAAGAAAGGAAGGAAGAAATCAGATGACATATTGCATTGTAAAAATCTGCTGCAAAAGAGCTCTTTTGAAGTGTTAAAAAGCAAAGATTTCATGTTGAGGACTAAAGTGCACCTGACCCAAGCCATGATATATTCAATCACCTCACATGCATGTGAAAGTGGGATAATGAATAAAGAAGACTGAAGAAGAATCAATGCCTTTGAATTATGACGTTGATGAAGAATTTTAAATATTCCATGGGCTCCCAGAAGAAAAACCGAGTCTGTTTTGGAAGAAGTATAGCCAGGAGGCTCCTTAGAAGCAAGGATGGTGAGACTTTGTCTCTTGTACTTTGCACATGTTATCAGGAGGGACCCATCCTGGAGAAGGACATCATGCTTGGAAAAACAGCACATCAGCAAAAAAAACGAAGATCCTCGATAAGATGGATTGACACAGTGGCTGCAAAATAGCAACGACTGCGAAGATAGCATGGGACCAGGTAATGTTTTGTTTTGTTGTACATGGGGTTGCTATGCGTCAGACCCGATTCTATGGCACCCACAACAACAACAACAGTGGCTTTGCCTGACGTGCTTCTTGAGAGCCCAGTGAGACACAGCAGGCCTTGGCCTTTCCTAGGAGGAAGGGAATGCAGCCTCCCTTCTTCTGTTTCCTCCTGAAAAGGAAAAAAGAAACCAAAAAATAAAACTCACTGCCATAGAGTTGGATCTGACTCATAGTGACCCCTCCTTGGGTTTCCAAGGCGGTATCACTATGGATGTAGATTGCCCAACCTTCCTTCTGAGGAGTGGCTGGTGGGTTTGAAGTGCTAGCCTTCTGGTTAGCAGTCAAATGCTTTAGGCAGTACGCCAGGACTAGCCTTATTATTATTTCTCTGATTATAAACATTATGTGTCCTGACTATAAAATACTAAAAATTTCAGAGGGAAAATAGAAAGTAAAAGTCCCCCATTGTTCTGCCCTACAGAGATAACCATTGTTATTATTTTCTGTGTATCTATAAACACATGCATCAGCACATATGTATCTATTAGATAAATAGAACCATATTACACCTAGTTGTCTGGAACATTTTTAGACTTAAAATAGTTCATGGATATCTTTCAATGTTAATATGTACAGATTTAACTTTTCTTTTCAAAAGCTTATACTGGAAGCAGCCCACATCCCTAAAGCAGCTACTCAGCTGCTCCAGTAGATTCCACCATGGAGTTAATTACCAATCTCACCACGGGGAATAACTACATCCAGCTGCCCAGCCACTCAACCAGGCCCAGCCAAGTTGACATACAACCTTAACTACTACAACCATTTTGATAAATGGAGAAAATGTGGTTGATAAAATTCAACACCCATTCTGGATTAAAACTATGGGTAAAGTTAAGAATAGAAGGATACTATTAATATGATAAAGAGCATTTTAAGTATACTTAAGAATATATGAGTATGACTATATGACTATATCACAATTTATTTAATTGGCCATTTAGATTAGAACTTTAAAAAAATTATAAGCAATAGTACATTAAGAAATCATGTACATTAATTCTTGACCATTTAGATAATCATTCCCTTTGAACAGATTCTAGAGGTTTAATGTTGTTGTTGTTAGGTGACATGGAGTCATTTCTGACTCATAGCGACCCCAAGGACAGCAGAACGAAACACCTCCTGATCCCACGCCAGCTCCATGATCCCTGCTATACTTGAGCCCAAGGAGTACTTATGTAAAATTTTGATATCTATTATCTACTTCTCTTAAAAAGTTGAACTAATTTATATTCTCACTAACTTTGAATATAATTCTAATTAACTTTTGCCTGGTGGCCTAGCGCCTAAGGCACTTGATTGCTAACAAGAAGGCAGGCAGTTCAAACCCACTAGCCACTCCTCAGAAGGAAGACTCGGCAGTCTACTTCCATAGAGATACCACCTTGGAAACCCAAGGAGGGGTAGTAAGCTATGAGTTGGAACAGACTTGAGGGCAGTGAGTGAGTGAATCTGAAAGTGGAAAATGGTATTTCATTGCTATTCTAATTTATTTTTCTTTGGTCAAATATCTTCATATTCATGTTTTTCAGCAATTTGTATTTCTTCTTTTGAAATTGTTTTGTTCATGATTCTGCATTCATTTTTTTGGGGAAGGAGAGAATACCTGTGTTTTTCAAAAATTGATTTATAAGAGAAATATGAAAAGGAGCTCTGGTGGGTCAATGTCTAAGGCATTTGACTGCTAACCAAAAGGTTGGCAGTTCAAACCCACAGGCATCTCCATGGAAGGAAGATGAGGCAATCTACTTCTGTAAAGATCTACTGCCTTGGAAACC
Organism: Orycteropus afer afer; assembly: GCF_000298275.1. Taxonomy (NCBI): domain Eukaryota; kingdom Metazoa; phylum Chordata; class Mammalia; order Tubulidentata; family Orycteropodidae; genus Orycteropus; species Orycteropus afer. Next base: position 4,673,825 of record NW_006921829.1, on the reverse strand, counting down.
CAATGGGGGTCATTATGAGTCAGAATTGACTCGACAGCATGGGCTATATAAAACAGATATTCTAACCAATCTACTACTTTATGTGCTAAGTATTCCCCGGCCCCAATCTTTAAAACTAAGTATCCAATCAAATTTCACTCCTTGTATTTGGTAAATACCTTTAGTTTATTTTCACAATGAACCAAACCAACAATCTCTCAAATTTCCACCTGCCATATCTAAGTATCTAAGCAAACATTGCCTGACTTTTTGAAGACACTGTTATTGATTTTTCAAAAATGCTCTTTATCATATTAATAGTATCCTTCTATTCCTAAATTTACCCATAATTTTAATCCAGAATGGGTGTTGAATTTTATCAATCACATTTTCTCCATTTATAAAAATGGTTGTGGTAGTTAAGGTTGTATGTCAATTTGGCTGGGCCTGGTTGAGTGGCTGGGCAGCTGGATGTAGTTATTCCCCGTGGTGAGGTTGGTAATTAACTCCATGGTGGAATCTACTGGAGCAGCTGAGTAACTGCTTTAGGGATGTGGGCTGCTTCCAGTGTATAAGAAGCAACTTTGAGGAAGGTCTCCAGCTGATGGCATGTTTGAACCCTGCATGTAGCCGAGTCGTTGTTCAGCAGCCTGCCATGTTGCCCTGCCGAGCTTGGGATATTTTTCAGGACTTGAATCAATGGCCTGCCATGTGGTTTAGTACTATTGGTACTGTGCCGACCTTGGGCTTGTCAGCCTCAGCAGCAAGCAGCTGCCTGAGTGAAGAAAAGCCTTCAGCTTCAGTGGGCCAGGAGCAAGAGGCAGAGCTGAAGCCCAAGGTTGAGGGTCTTCCATCCAGTTGCTAGAGCCTGGCACTTTGAATTTTGACTTCTGGCCTTCAAAACTGTAACAGAATAAAATTCCCGTTTGTGTGAGCCATTCTATTTGTGATATATTCCTGTCAGAGCGGCACTAGGTAACCAAAAGGATGGTTATTTGATTTTCATTTTAGTCTACTAACCTAGAGAGTTGCATTGATAAATTTTTTTAATATTATTCCATCCAGAGTCTCTGAAATTAATCTTGTGTAGAGGTGCTATATTATTTACTGACATTTCCAGACTAAGATTACAAAGAAAGGCATTATCAGTAGAGGCTGTGTGTTGTGATGCTGAACAGGTTTCAGTGGAACTTTGAGACTAAGATGGACTAGAATGAAAGGCCTAGCAAATTACTTTCAAAAATCAGCCAGTGAAAGCCCGATGGATCACAAAGATTCAATCCACAAGCAATCGTAAGGATGGCCCAGGACCAGGCAATGCTTAGTTCTGATGTCACAACGAATCAGGACCTGACTCAACAGAAGTTAACAGCAACAACAATGTATCATTCTTTTAATGTGTTGTTGGTTCTATTTGTAATACTATATTTAGGGTGCTTGCATATATGTTCATAAGTGAATTTGACCTACAGATTATATTTTTTCACCATATTGGTCAATTTTTGTTATCAGGATAATACTAGCTTTGTGAAATGGGTTCTTAAAAGCTTTATAGTACTTTCTGGTAAAGCCTACATCTAGAACTTTTTTTTTAATAGTTGATTTTGCTAATCTTTTAAATTTCTGTTCTTTTTCTAAATCAGATAGTTTCTTTAAAACTTGTGTATTTCATCTAGGCTTTAACATTATTGGCATAATTTTATAAGTTGTTGTTGTTATGTGCCATCAAGTCAGCCCTATGACTCATAGTGACCCCTCCTTGGGTTTCCGAGGCAGTATCACCACGGAAGTAGATTGCCCAACCTTCCTTCTGAGGAGTGGCTGGTGGGTTTGAACCGCCAGCCTTCTGGTTAGCAGTCAAGTGCCTTAGGCACTACGCTACCAGAGCTCCTAATTTTATAAGTAGTACTATCCTTACTTACTTACTGAGGAGTAAGGATATCTCCTTGAGGACTAAGGTGCGCCTGACACAAGCCATGATATTTCCAATCGCCTCATATGCATGTGAGAGCTGGACAATGAATAAGGAAGACGGAAGAAGAGTTGATGCTTTTGAGTTGTGGTGCTGGCGAAGAATGCTGAAAGTACCGTGGACTGCTAAAAGAACTAACAGATCTGTCCTGGAGGAAGTGCAGCCAGAATGCTCCTTGGAAGCAAGAATGACCAGACTTCGTCTCACCTATTTTGGTCATGTTGTCAGAAGGGACCATTCCCTGGAAAAGGATGTCATGCTTGGTAGGGTGGAGGGTCAACGAAAGAGGGGGAGGCCTTCAAAGAAATGGATTGACATGGTGGCTGCGATGACGGGCTCAAGTATAGTAGGGATTGTGGGGCTGGCGCGGGATTGGGCAGTGTTTCGTTCTGCTGTGCACGGGGTCGCTATGAGTCGGAAACGACTGGACGGCACTTAACAACAACAACACTATCCTATTAAAAATAGTCTCTTCCCTACCTTAAGGTATATTTATTTTCTCATGGTTGATGTTGTGTATATGTTCTCATTTTTTTTCTCCTAGTCAGATTTGTCAACATCTCTTAATACATTTTTTTTTTTTAAAGGACTAACTCTTGATTTCACTCAGCTATTCTAGTTTTAAACTTTCTAATTCATTGGTTTCCTTTTTCTTTTGCTGTTCTTTTTCTAGCTTCGAGTCTAATGCTCAGAAAATATTTATTTTAAACATTTCTTGTTTTAGGAAAAACTTATTTAAGGATATAACTTTTTCTCCTGATTAAGATTTTTGCTACCTCCCGTGGAATTTTTCACTTAACTTTTCAACAATTGTTAATTTAGAAATAATTTATAAATTAGGTTTTAATTTACTTTTTCACACAAGAGTTATTTTAATAGCGATTTAATTTTGTTTTATTGAGTGAGTGGGTCTTATGAGAGTTCTCTTTTTGAAATTTACTGAGAATATTTTGTGATCTATTATATAATCTCCATATTTCAAATAAATGTTCCACAGACAGTTGAATATAATGTGTTTTTTCAGGAGTTCTGGTGGCATCATGCCTAGGACATTTGACTGCTAACCAGAAGGCTGGTGGTTCAAACCCAGCAGCCACTCCTCAGAAGGATGCTTGGACAATCTACTTCTGTAGAGATATTTGCCTTGGAAACCCAAGGAGAGGTCACTATGAGTTGGATCTGACTTGATGGCAGTGAGTTTTAGTCTTCCCCTTCTTAGAGAGATCACAATTTGTTATGAAGTCAAGCTTATTGTACATATTATTCATATATTTAATATACTCATATTGTTGTTTGGGCATGAGAAATTTTGAGAGTAGTTTGTTAACCTTTCCCATTATACCTGATATATATATGTTAACTATATATATGTGTATATATATAT
>NW_006921829.1:4665775-4670052 GCF_000298275.1 Orycteropus afer afer | reverse complement strand
TAAAAGTAGAAAAATTTAAACACCGATGCTGGTTTCGGTTTGCCTGGTTTGAATAGCAGCTCCACTCTCACAAGTGGACATACCTTGGTCAAGTTTCCTCAATGGTAAAACCACATCACCTACTTCACAGGGTTTTGGGGAGGATTACATGAGTTAATGTGTCTAAATAGCTTAGAATTCTGCCTTTCACGTTGTGAGCACTCTATTAATATCTATGTATCTGCTACTATGATAGACTGTAAAGGTTCACGGTTGCTATACATTTTGATCAATCTACTGTTTATCAATAAAAACAAACTTCTTTGCTCCATATAGAGCTTTTTGCCTTGAATGCATATGAGCTAATATCGCCATAGTGCTTTCTTTTTCTTTGTATTTGCATATACATGTATCTTTGGGCATCTGTGTATTTTTAATCTTTCTGTAGTATTTTGTGTTATCTTTATCTTTTATAAACAATGTTTAGCTGGATTTTTAAAAATCATTCTGAAGGTCCTAATTTTTTTTTTTAACAAAGGAATGTAACCTATTCACATCTGTTGGGGTCACTGATATTTCTGTCATATTTATGTTTTTTTCTTGGCTGTACTCTCTGGATTCTTTATCAAAGTTGAATTCTTGCCCCAGTGACTTTCCAGTGCTAGTAGCTACACTTAGATTCTTTCTAGGCTGATGTGGCTAGAGAGAAGTCTACTTTTCCTGCTTCAAAGTAAGAAAACCCAGGAACTCACTAGCCAGTGTGCATAGGCTCAGTGGCCACATTCCTATTGGGATCCTGGAACTGAGTTCATAGATATCATTCAGTGAGCACCTAATGTAAGCAAGCTACTTTTCTAGATACTTTTAATGCATATTGACTCTTTTAACCCTTCACACAACCCTATGAGATAGGTATTATTATACTTACAGATAAGGAGATTAATTTTAAAAATTAGGGAGTGCTACTGGGATTGTTCATAGGTGTTTAGTGGTAGAACCCTCACTTTCCATGCAGGAGAACTGGGTTTGATTCCTGGTCAATACCCCTCACGTGTAGCCACCACTTGATCATTCATGAAAGCTTGTCTGTTGCTATGATGCTGAATAAGTTTCAATGGAGCTTCCAGAATAAGCTGGACTAGGAAGAAAGTCCTGGTGATCTACTTCTGAAAATCAGCCAATGAAAACCATATGGATCACAACAGTACAATATGCAACTGATCAGAGGGTGGCACAGGACCTTTCAGCATTTGGTTCAGTTTTGCATGGGGTCAACATGAGTTATGGGCTGACTCGTTGGCAGCTAATAACAACAACAATAACAATAGCAACAGAGTAGTCCAAGAGGATATGACTTGTAATGTGTAAACCTTTCCTACCACATGTGCCTGGGGTATGGAGTAGGCTGAGAATTGGGTTCCTGAATGTATTAGGCAAAACACAGTAATTACAGAAGCAAAACCAGTAATTACAGCATATATACACATATAGAGAAAGAGAAATTTATCTTAGGGAAATGGCTCACACACTTATAGAAGTTGGCATGTCCCAAGCTCTTGGATCAAACATCAAGCTGGAGGCTTTTCCTGACTCATGCAGCTGCAGGGGCTGAGGACCTCAAGGTTGGCAGGCAGTGCTGGCTGTTGACTCCAATGAATGAGGAATCCAAGATCTTCAGACCGAATGGTGGATTGTTTGCTCAGGGATAGTTGTAGGCAGCACAACAGGATCCAGATCCACAGAAGAGTGTCTCTTTTCCCAGGATGCCCATAAATATATTGGAAGCAGGCCACACCCCTAGGGAAACTCCCTTTCAACTGATTGGCTGCTGAAAACATATACATCTGATCCCATCATGGAAATAACCCACATCACAATTACTTAAACCACACAGAATTGTGGTCCAGCCAAGTTGACACACAGTTCCAACTATCACACTGAATTCACTTTAATTGAGTTTCTAAATGAATAGGTTGCCAAAACTGCCAGGAACTGTGTGGCTTCTTATTCCTGTTCTTTTATTTTTCTTACTAGTTTAAGTTTCCACTGAAAATTGATTTTTCTAGGGAAGATAATCCAGAGCTTAGTAGTTTTCACACTGCTAGAGGGAAAAAAGTTTAATTTGGTGGTGTGTGCCACAGCTTGTATAATACCCTTCTTTTCAGAGGTCTGGAATTAGTGGAGTCTGTGTTTGGTGGTCTCACAGAACCAGGAGAAGGGCAGGCTTGTCCTTTATCCTTTGTCGTATCTCCACTGCCTAATAAAGTGCCTGGCCTCCAAACCAAAACCAAACCTGCTGTCCTTGAGTGGATTCTGACTCACAGGTCCTATTTCCTAAACTGACCTGTGTTTGAAAGAGGGAAATTTTTCTTACATTAATATTTGAATTAGAAGATTTCAGAAAAAGGCTCATATAATAGAAATGCATTATCTTAAGATGATGCTTTCTATAATCCCTACAATACTACGTATAATATAATAAAAATAAAGTATATTTATTACTCTGTCAAGAATTTACTCTGGACTAAAGCAGTATGTGCTTTCAGCAGGAGTAGGTCCATGTCACCATGGGAGAGGGTGGAATGACATTGACATATAAATGACCACTTGCATCAGTAATATAAGTGAGGATATTCAACCAATAAAAATCCTCCCCAGACAGCTGCTGGGGAGATATGTAGCTCTGTTCACACCAGGATTCCATATTTGGGGGGGTGAAAAAAAAGTAGGAAACCCCAACAACCCAAACGAAAACTCTCAGCTTACATCAGGGGCATACTGGTGTGCAACTTTAATGAGCTCCCTAGGTGAATGAGTTTTTTATATGTGCCTGTTTGACTTCCACAGATATCTGGCTAGACCGTGATTGATTGTCAGGCTTTTTAAGTAGCATTGATTTTTACTGCTGCAATATTGAGATGATGAGGTCATTGTATTTTGCTGTTCTATTGAAGGTCTTGTTAAAGCAACCTGGAGGTTATAAGCACTTCTAGGCCCTGGCTTCTTGCTTGTGCTAAGTATGAGAGATGAGAAAGTTGAGGCAAGCAAAGGGATAAAGGAAAAAGAAGTTGTGAGGGGGAATTTCAGAGTTTCATAAATGATAATGATAATTAATAGCTATTAATCATAGCTTATCATTTCTTCTCATTAACAACTATCATTTATTGAGCATGTAAGTACATAGGCTAGGGACTGTCCTATGCACTGTACATACATGAGCCCTCTTTATCCTTACTACGCTTCTATGAGGGAGATGTTATCCTCATTTTTCAGATAGAAAACTAAGACTCAGAGAGCTAGTGGTAGCATACTTGAGGTCGTTTAATTAGTTAATGACAGAATTAGGTTTTGATTCAAGCTGTGCCTGACTCCAAAACCCATGATCTTAACTACTAGTTTATCATCTGACTGTTGTGTGAGTTGTTAGAGGTTCTGTTTGGGAAGATCAGAGGACAGTATTTGAGGCTACTGCATAAATGACAACTCCTTTCTCCTATGTGGACCTAGGTCCTGGGGAAACCTGGAAATAGCCCAGTGCCTTAGGACACATCATCTTGTCTCTCTCCACTTGCTGAAATCGACCACCTAAACCTCCCGTCTGTTTGAGTGAGGCTGTGCCCACCAAGGGGCCTAGAGAGGGCTTTGCACATGTTGGGATTCCTCCAGCTACCACCTATTGATCAGCGGCTGCCAGAAGCTTTAATCCGATTAGAGTCTGTAAAACTGATTTCCATCTCTGGCGCCTGACTCAGGTTTCAGAGCAAGGGGAAAAAGAATGACATCACCCCTGCTTGCATCTGTGCTGGATGGCTAATGAAATTACGTGATGGGTTTGAAGACCATTAAAGTCAATGTTGATCCTTATTATTATTAAGAGTACTTTCAAATTTACTGCACCGTGGGGCAGGCTCGAAAGCATCATTTTTCATAGGTGTGTTCATTACATTGGATTTTAGCGCACAACTCCATGGGATATGGAGAATGCTAGCAGCACGGAGAATCAATTCTGAAATCTGCAAGATGAAAGTGCATGTAGCTCTTTTGCTGGAGGGATGATAAGGTTCTGGGATTTTTCCATAATGAGGCATTGTGATGAACTTGGATTGAAAAAACCTAAAATGAATCAAAACATGTTTGTCAAATGGGGCTTCTTCATGCCCTGTCTTCCTCATACACTGTTGCCATCAGCATCAGCAGAAGTATTTTTTAAAAGTTAATGGTTGGTGTGTGTGTTGGATTGGGTTCTCTAGAGAAACACAAAAACCAGCAAAGTATATATATATATATTTATAGAGAGA
>NW_006921829.1:4651553-4657685 GCF_000298275.1 Orycteropus afer afer | reverse complement strand
CAGCCACTCCTTGGAAGGAAGGTTGGGCAATCCTACTTCCGTAGTGATACTGCCTCGGAAACCCAAGGAGGGGTCGCTATGAGTCAGGGCTGACTCGATGGCACATAACAACAACATGTTTATCTGTATAGAGTAGTGTCTGGTGTTAATGGCAATGTGGTATTGTGGACACATTGGTTGGTTTTAACATCTGTCGTCTATCTCTTATTGTGCACAATTTCGTGTCCTCTTATTTTCCAATGTTATCATGGTGGTCAAATATCCTTCCCATATATCCCTCCCCCTACCCATGTCAGCATATAAGCCCCAACTAGCCCTAAATTAATCCCTCTCTTTCCCTCCCCATCCCGGTAACCTACTAGGTGAGTTCCCTTTCCCAAGTAAACCCTTCTCTGTCTTTTTACAGTAATGGGCTCATACAATACTTATCCTACTGTGATTGACTTATCTCACTCAGCATAATGTCCTCCAAGTTCGTCCACATTGCAAGATGATTCGCGTATCCCTCGTTGTTCTTTACTGTGTCATAGTATTCCATTGTGTGGATATACCATAATTTGGTTATCCACTAATCCGTTGATGGGCATTTAGGTTGTTTCCATCTCTTTGCTATGGTGAATTGTGCTGCAATGAACATAGATGTATATATGTCTGTTCATGTGCTATCTCTTACCTCTTTAGGATATATTCCTAGTAATGGAATTGCTGGGTCAAATGGTATTTCTATTTTCAGTTTTTTAAGGAAACACCATACCATTTGCTACAGTGGTTGTACCATTTTATAATCCCACCAGCAGTGCACAAGATTTCCAATCTCTCCACAACCCCATCAGCGTTTGTTACTATCTGATCTGTTGAATTTTGTTATTATTGCTGGGGTGAGATGATATCTCATTGTTGTTTTGATTTGCATCTCTCTAATGATTAATCATCGTGAGCAATTTCTCATATGTTTGTTGGCTGCTTGTATATCTTCTTTGGTGAAATGTCTGTTCAAGTCTTTTGCTCATTTGTGAATTGGGTTATTTGTCTTTTTGGTGTTGAGGTGTTGAAGTTTTCTGTAGATTTTGGAGATAAGTCCTTTGTCAGATATGTCATAGGCAAATATTTTCTCCCAATCTGTAGGTTCCCTTTTTACCCTTTTGATGAAATCTTTCGAAGCACACAAGAATTTAATTTTTAAAAGGTCCCAGTTATCTAGCTTCTCTTCTATCTCTTGCACATTCTGGGTTATGCTTGACAGTCTATTTATGCTGTAAATTAGGATTCCTAGATTTGCCCCTATCTTATCTTTGATGAATTTTATAGTGTTGGGTTTTACATTTAAGTCTTTGATCCAGCTTGAGTTTATTTTTGTATATGGGGTGAGGTATGAATCTTGTTTCATTTTTCTACAGGTGGACATCCAGTTTTGCCAGCAATATTTGTTAAAGAGCCTATCCCTTCCCCATTTAATGGGATTTGGGTCTTTGTCAAAGATCAGTTGTCCATAAATGGATGGGTCTATGTCTGAGCTTTCGATTCTGTTCCATTGGTCTATCTGTCTATCATTGTACCAATACCATGCTGTTTTGACTACTGTGGCTATATAGTAGTTCTTAAGATCTGGGAGTGTGAGACCTCCCACTTTGTTTTTCTTCTTGAGAAGTGCTCTGCTTATCCGAGGTCTTTCCATATGAAATTATTTCCATATGAAATTAGTAATTAGTTTTTCCATGTCCTTAAAAAATTTTGTTGAAATTTGGATCGGGATTACATTAAATGTATAGATTGCTTTAGGTCATATTGACATTTTCACAATGTTTAGTCTACCTATCCATGAACAAGGCAGGTTCTTCTATTTATGTAGTACCATTGTTGTCTCTTGTAGCAGTGTTTTATAGTTTTCTCTGTATAGGTCTTTTGTGTCTCGGTGAGGTTTATTCCTAGATATTTTATCTTTTTTGTACTGAGAATAGATTATATGTGGAGGCCCTGAGTGGTGAGAATGGTTAACATGCTCGGCTTTAACCGAAAGGTTTGGGGTTTGAGTCTACTCAGAGGGGCCTTGGAAGAAAGTCCTGACCATCTACTTCTGTAAAATCAGCTGTTATAAACCTTATGGAGCACATTTCTACTTTGACACACAAGGGGTCACCATGAGTCAGAGCTGACTTGATGCAATTGGTCAGCTGGCCAGATTGTAGGTACTGAGCTAGCACCAAGGACACACTATAGTGACACTATACTGAGGGAAAGGACCATGCCTGTTTTGTTCATCAGTATGTCTCCAATGCCCAACTAAGTGTCGGGTACTTAGAAATTTTTCTTTCTCTAAATATATGTATGTATATGTATAACATACATACTCTAAAGTGCATGGACGTAGGCTGCAAAACTCAATGACTTAATATTCACACACCTGAAAGCCATCACTTAAATGAAGATATGGAACATTTTCAACACTCTAGAAAGCTATTTCCTGCTCCCTCTTAGTCAATAGCTGGACAATGAATAAGGAAGACTAAATAAGAGTTGATGCTTTTGAGTTGTGGTGTTGGTGAAGAATACTGAAAGTACCAAGGACTGCCAGAAGAACTGACAAATCTGTCCTGGAAGGAGTGTAGCCAGAATGCTCCTTGGAAGTGAGAATGACCAGACTTAGTCACAGCTACTTTGGTCATGTTGTCAGAAGAAACCATTCCCTGGAGAAAGATATCATGCTTCGTAAAGTGGAGGGTCAAGAAAGAAGGGGAGGGCCTCAATGATATGGATTGACACAGTGACTGCAATGATGGTCTGAGGTATAGCAAGTATCATGAGGCTGGCACAGGACCAAGCAGTGTTTTGTTCTGCAGTGTGTAGGGTCACTATGAGTCGGAGATAACTTGATGGCACCTATCAACAACAACAGCAACTACAACAACAACAATGTCAATACCATCGCCAAACTAGAGGTAACCACTATTTAGAATTCTATCACCAGAGATTAATTTGCCTATAACTAACATACTTCATATAAATTAAATCTTCATATAAATGGGATACTGCAATATGCATATCTTTTGAGTCTAGCTTATTTTACTCATTTTTCATGTTTGTGAGATTTATCCATTTATTACATATAAGAGTTTGTGAGACTAGTTTGTTATTTTTTATTCCATACATAAATATTTCATTTTATTTTATATTTTTGTTTTATAAAATATTTATAATATTACATTCTATTTTACTTATTACACTTTATCCTCATATTGATAGATATTTGGGTTGTTTCCAATTTTTATTATCATCAACAAAGCTATTCTGAATATTCTTGTACATGTCTTTTGATATATTTTTCTACTTATTTTTCTTAGACATGTACATAGTACTACTGGGTCATGTAAAATCATTTTGAATTGTTGGATTGAGAAATATAGTCCTTTATTTGGATATAGCCCATTCAGGACTCCCAAAGCTGTGGCTACCTGTCTCACCTGTTTTCAGTGGAAAATAATGCAGTGATAGCAAAGAATTAAAGAGGAATATATACAAATCACTTGTTATTTACTTAATAAGATGACATTATGAACTTAAATGTCGTCTTAGTATATAAAACAATGCCAAATAAACTAAATGATAATCTATTAATTTTATTTCACAAAACTCAGTATTATACTACAGATTGAAAACAAAACAAAACAAAGCCGAAAAACAAAATGCATTACTGTCGAATTGATTATAACCCACAGAAACCCTATAGGATAGGGTGGAACTGCCCCATAGGATTTCCAAAGCTGTAATCTCCTTGGAAGGAAGGTTGGGCAATCTACTTCCATAGTGATACTGTCTCGGAAACCCAAGGAAGGGTCGCTATGAGTCGGGGTCGACTCCATGGCACATAACAACAACAACAACAACAATCTTTATTAATAGTCCTGAAACATTGTCTGATATAGTGCCAGAAGATGAGCCCCTCAGGTTGGAAGGCCCTCAAAATATGACTGGAGAAGAGCTGCCTCCTCAAAGTAGAGTTGACCTTAACAATGTAGATAGAGTAAAGCTTTGGGGACTTCCATCTGCTGATGTGGCATGACTCAAAATGGGAAGAAACAGCTGCAAACATCCATTAATAATCAGAACATGGAATGTATGAAATACGAAGGTAGGAATATTAGGAGTAATCAAAAATGAAATGGAATGCATAAAAATAGATATTCTAGGCATTAGGGAGGAGCTCTGGTAGTGTAATGCCTAAGGCATTTGACTGCTAACCAGAAAATTGGTGGTTCAAACCCACCAGCCACTGCTTGGGAGGAAGACTGGGAAATTTACTTCTGTAGTGATACTGCCTTGGAAACCCAAGGAGAGGTTGCTATGAGTCATATCTGACTTGACAGCAATGAATTAGAAGCATTACTGAGTTGAAATGGACTGGTTTTGGCCGTTTTGAATCAGATGATCATATGGTCTACTATGCCGGGAAAGACAAACAGAAGAGGAATGGCATAGCATTCATTGTCACAAAGAATGTTTCAAGATCTATCCTGAAATACAATGTTGTCAGTGATAGTATAATATCTACAGATCTGCAAGGAAGACCAGTTAATATTACTATTACTCAAATTTATGCACCAACCACCAAAGCCAAAGATGAGGAAATTGAAAATTTTTACCAACTCTGCAGTCTGAAATTGACCAAACATGCAATCAAAATGTGTTGATTTTTACTGGTGATTGGAATACAAAAGTTGGAAACAAAGAAGAATCACTGGTAGTTGGAAAATATGGCCTTGATGATAGAAATGACACTGGAGATTGCGTGATAGAATTTTGTAGGGCCGATGACTTATTCATTGCAAACACCTTTTTTTCAACAACATAAATGGTGGGTACACATGTGGACTTCACCAAATAGAATACACAAGAATCAGATCAACTGCATCTGTGGAAAGAGGAGATGGTGAAGCTCAATATCTTCAGCCAAAACAAGGCCAGGAGCTGACTGTGGAACAGACCGTCAACTGCTCATATGCAAGTTCAAGTTGAAGTTGAACACAATTAAAACAAGTCCAGGAGAGCCAAAATATGACCTTGATTATATCCTTCCTGAATTTAGAGACTATCTAAAAAATAGATTTGATGCATTGAGCACCAATGACTGAAAACCAGAGGAATTGTGGGATGACATCAAGAACATTACCCATGAAGAAAGCAAAAGGTCATTAAAAAGACAGGAAAGGAAGAAAAGACCAAAATGGATGTCAGAAGAGACTCTGAAACTCATCCTTGAATAAAGAGTAGCTAAAGCAAATGGAAGAAATGATAAGATAAAAGAGTCGAACAGAAGATTGCAAAGAGCAGCTCAAGAAGACAAAGCCAATTATTTTGAAATATGCAAAGACCTGGAGTTAGGAAACCAAAAGGGAAGAACATGCTCAGCATTTCTCAAGCTGAAAGAACTGCAGAAAAAATCTAAGTGTCAAGTTGCAATATTGAAAGATTCTATGGGCAAAATATTGACTGATGCAGGAAACATCAAAAGAAGATGAAAGGAATACACAGAGTCATTGTACCAAAAACGATTGCTGTTCTTCCATTTCAGAAGATGGCATATGATCAAGTATTGAAGGAAGAAGTCAAAGCTGCACTAAAGGAATTGATGGAAAACAAGGCTCCAGGAAATGACAGAATATCCATTGCGATATTTCAACAAATGGATGCTATACTGGAGGCACTTAATCATCTATGTCAAGAAATTTGGAAGACAGCTACCTGGTTAGCTGACTGGAAGAGGTCCATATTTGTACCCATCTTAAAGAAAGATGATCCCACAGGATGTGGAAATTATTGAACAATATCATTAATATCACATTCAGGTAAAATCTTACTGAAGATAATTCAAAAATGGTTGTAGCAATGTATTGACTGGGCTCTTCCAGATATTCAAGCTGGATTCAGAAGAGGATGTGAAATGAAGGATATCATTGCTGAAGTCAGATGGATCTTGGCTGAAAACAATGAACACCAGAAAGATGTTTACTTGTGTTTTATTGACTATGCAAAAGCATTCAATTTTGGATCATAACAAATTATGGATAACATTGAGAAGAATGGGAATTCCAGAACACTTAATTGTACTCATGAGGAACCTGTACATAGACCAGGAGG
>NW_006921829.1:4649011-4650184 GCF_000298275.1 Orycteropus afer afer | reverse complement strand
CCAGCCTTCTGGTTAGCAGTCAAGTGCCTTAGGCACTGTGTTACCAGAACTCCCTTATAAAGTTTAGATTCCAGTAATGCAGATATACAACAAGTAACAAATAAATAAATCTGTGCTTTATAACATATCACCAATGAAACATTTTATATAAACAAATTTTAGGAAGATTATGGATACATTTGCTTCTTTAATAGGTTTTTGATGATCTGTATTTGAACTGCATGTATATATAGCTTAAGGTCCAGTTTTTAGAAAATTTTTGGCCTAAAGTCCTATTTGTGCACATGGTAATAATACAATAATAACAGCTAAGTATGTGTTTGAAATCCACTTTCCATGGATTATTTCATTTAATCTTCACAGCATTCCTATAAGATGGGTACTATTACTCTCCCTGTTTTAATGGTAAAGGAACTTAAGTGCAACAGCTTGAATAACTTACCCAAAGCCACACAGCTAGTGTGTGGTAATTATGAGATATAAATTCAGGCAGTCTGACTTCAGAGCCTGTATGTTAATAATTACACTATTCTGTCTCCCAGATGGACAAATGTGCATTACTATACACTGTGCACTGTGAGATTACCCAAATGACACATACAAACTAAATCAATAAAAATGTTGTAGTAGTAGTAATTTATCTTGTGAAGGCAAGACTGAATACCAGTAGTTGAAAACCATGACCAATTGAAGAAAGCATCAATGATACAGTATTCACAAATTTCCTGAAAACTACTAAAATTCTGTCTTATATGTTCATGCTTTATAAAGATGCTGCAATATTTCCAAAAGAGTGGCTGCCAGACTCCCTGACAAGTTACTGAATTAAAGTTTTCAATAAATTCTATTAGCATATTCACTTGAGAAGCTATTGATAACTTACTCAATAGATTATTAGTAAGTAACTCTAGGTTGCAGGTGAACAGAGAAGCTTCTGGAATTGTGTGTTATTTGCTGTCAATATGAAAGGAAGATTTGGATTCCTGGATATGTTCATGGCCATTCGTAGGACTCTCCAGAGGACTGAGGTCCATTCTGAAAATCACTGCACTCAAGTGAAAGAATATACACAAAGGAGGCGGGGCAAGATGGCGGACTAGGCAGAAGGATTGCACAGACCCTCTTCAACAAAGAAAAGGGAAACCAATTAACACAGACACAGAAGATAATCTT
>NW_006921829.1:4620406-4642787 GCF_000298275.1 Orycteropus afer afer | reverse complement strand
TATTGTTTATACATAGACAATTTCTGAATAACATGTTGAGTGCTATGGCTAGGAATACATGTGGGATTCTACTCAAACTCACTCCTGTCAAGTTGGATCCAACTCATAGCGACCCCTCCTTGGGTTTCTGAGGTGGTATCACTACAGAAGTGGGTTTGAACTACTGGCCTTCTGGTTAGCAGTCAAATGCCTTAGGCACTATGCCACCAGAGCTCCCTGCTAGGGTTCAGTGCAGTTCTGAACTAATTAAGAGATAATAAAGAAGTAAAAGAAATAGCCAGCCCCTGTCTTTCAGTTTGTTGTACTGTGGTGGTGTGCATGTTCCTATAATTCTGGAAGCTATGCCAGAGATATTTCAAATATCAGCAGGATTAACCATGGTGAACAGATTTCAGTGGAGCTTCCAGTCTAAGACAGACTAGTAGGAAAGATCTGGAGATCTCCTTCCAAAAATTAGCCATTGAAGACTTTATGGATCCTGACAGAATACTTTCCAGTGTAGTGTTGGAAGATGAACCCCCTAAGCTGAAAGGCACTACACCTACTCCTCATTATCTGACCTTTTGCATTTATGACAATAGTAAAAAAAAGAAAAAAATATCTACTATCTGACTGTTTTGTGCATTAATGAGGTAAATCTGGCAGTAATACTTGCCAAGGTGCAAGGTGAGAGTGATGCTGGCTGGGATGAGGTTATGTGTCAACGTGGCTGGGCCTTGATTCTTAGTGGTTTGCCGGTTATGTAATGATGTACTTTGGCAGTTATGTTATGATATAGTCATCCTCCATTTTGTGATATGTTTTTGGTCATCCTCCATTTTCACATAATGCCAATTTTTGCCTAACGACCTGGTCTTTGGAACCTAACTGTGTTGACACATGAGGAATGGGTGTATCCATTAGCAGCAACAAGGGACTCGAACACACCAATGATCATGAAGATGGCACAGGACTGGACAACAGCTCATTCTGTTATACATAAAGTCACCATGAGTTAGAACAAACTCGACAGCAACTAACACCAACAAAAGAGATGAAGGTCAACATATTGCTGTTGTTATTGATTAAGCTGATACGGAAAACTGGGAAACGAGACAGAACTTAAGAACCAAGGCACAAACAGCCCTGGACAGAGATAAACCTTTCCCAGGAAAGGCAAAATGTGTCCTTATGGCATGAAGGAACAGAAGGAATATGAGTTCTTTGTGGGAAGCTGGCTCCCGTGAGTGAGGGAAGAATGAGCAAGTCTACCTCAAGTTGCTCCATCTCCCATGGGGATGATAAGTGGGAGTAGAGAGAAGTTGGTAGTACCATGCCAGTTCAACTCCCTCCTCAAGGAAGGAAACAGCAAGCCTGAGGGAAAAGCCTTTTCCTGCCCTTAAAAAATACACTTGTTTTTTTATGTTCTGGCAGTACAAAGAAAGGGTCCATCTAACTACCTAACCAGAAATGGGAGAAAGCACTCTCAAGAAGATAAGTTGTGCTGAGTGTGTAGGAAAACAAGGTTAGCTGAATGGAGGTTGTGAAGGGTCTATCCTTTAGACTGGGGATCAGCAAACTATAGCCTGCAGGCCAAATCTGGTCCATTAGCTGTTTTTGTAAATAAAGATTTATTGGAACATAACAATGTTCATAACTTTGTGTGTTGTCTATGGCTACTTTTATGCTACATTGACAGAGAGCATATGGAACACAAAACCTAAAATATTTACCATCTCATCCTTTATAGAAAAAGATTTGCTGATGTCTATTAACACATTTTAAGGAAGAGGATGGTGGTGTGCTGGGGGTGTGAGGTAGGGGACTATAAGTGGTTTGAGAGTGTTTGACTATGAAACAGGAGAGAATGGTGGGGAGAATGAAAGGAGAGATTAGCATATTGAAAGATCCTGGCATCTCCAGCACTGGCAAATGTCATAGCAGACCAAGATAAGGAATCTGGAAAAAAAATGATTAAACAGATGGACTAGTGGTTCTCTAGAACTTTGCAATCTTCTATATAGACTAGTGATGCAAGCAGAGAGGTTACTTTTATTAATTACATGTAGACAAATGGACAAACAGATAGATAGATAGATGATAGATAGATCTATAGCTGCCATTGAGTTGATGCCAACTCATTGAGGCTTTATGGACAACAGAAGGAAAAGGTGCCCAGTCCTGCATCCTGCCTACAATGACTGGCATGTTTAAGTGTATCAATGTAGCTATTGTGCACTTGATAGACCAATCATGATGTCTTCCTCTAGCAATTGATCCCTCCTGATGATGTGTCCAAAGCAAGCCAGTCAGACAATATTCTGTTGTGAGCTATAAGGTTTTTATTGGCTAATTTTTAGAAGTAGATCACCAGGCCTTTCTTCCAAGTTTATCTTAGTCTAGAAGCTCCACTGAGACCTGTCCACCATGGGTGACCCTGCTGGTATTTGAAGTACCAGTGGTATAGCTTCAGCTTCCTAGCAACACACAAGGCACCATAGTATGACAAACTGACAGATGAGTGGTGGCTTTGACAAATAGAGCCCTAAAATCCATAAAGAATGCACATCATATGCAATCTAAAGACATATGTAGAAAAGGGAAATGCAACAGTAACATGTTTAGGAAGGGTGAATTGGTCATTTCTAGTAGCTTGGGGGAAGTTTCAGAGAAGAAGCAAAATAGCAAGAGGGGAAGAATTCAGAGAAAGACCAGGATCTTGAGGCCAATCTTTCTTTCTTTCTTTCAAATAAGAAACCCATTCCACCCCCCTCCTCAGGATTAAAAAATTATTAATGTATGAGCATTCTTCTCCACCCCTACTCATTCTGCTTCCAAGGAAGATTATTTTTACTTTTTAGCTTCTGGGGTTTTAGTTATGTTCAGGATAATGCAAGGAAAAGTGCTGAACTAGAAATAATGGGAGATAGGAAATGAGAAGAAATAAAAGTACTAGAAGTGGGGAGTGCAGTGTAACAGGAAAATATATCTGGGAAGGCAGGAGAAGGATTGGAAAAAAGACCACAACCAGTTTCTTGGGCAGGGCTAGGGAAGAGATGATTTGAGTTTAGACAGAGGAGGAAAGAGTCTTTGGGCAAAGCTATGAGCATCTGTGGAAGAGAAATAAGATGATTGAGAATGGTGGAGTGAAAGTGTTTTGCTAATGGGTATGAACTGGATTCCACTTGATGTTTTTCAACAGACTTAGTAAAGGTTAGGACTGTTGTCATCTAATTCTGGGGTCTTTAGGTATGGCACTCTGGATAGAGACTGGACTATGGCTGGACTATGAGGAGTCTTTTTTTTGCTTCTTTTAGATCAGAAAGATCTGAAGTACACTTACTCAGGCCTCTGTGACTTTACACATGCTATTCTTCTCCTTGGAATGTTCTCCCCTCCCTTGGCACCTTGCTGAATTCCTACATATACTTCTATCACCAGTTGCTGTTGTGTTGATTCCAACTCATGGTGACCCAGTGTGTGTCAGACTAGACCGTGCTCCATAGGCCTTTCAATGGTTGGTTTTTCAGAAGTTGATCACCAGGCCCTTCTTGCAAGAGGCCTGTAGGTGGATTTGAACTGCCAATCTTTTGGTCAGCAGTCAAATGTGTTAACTGTTTGCACCACCTACAGACACTCCACATATCTTCCTGCATAAACTAAATTGAGGTCCTCTTTGGAACCTTTCCTGACCTCGGCCCACCTCCTCTCGGGCAGTGTTAGATATTTCCTCCAGGCCCACACAGTGCCCTGTATATGTCCTCATCAACTGCTATCTAAAACATTGTGCACCCATTTCCCTACTCAGATGGTGAATTTCTTGAAGAAAGAACTTTGTCTTATTTGTTTTCATATCCCAAGCACTGAGCACAATCCTTGGCACAGAATAAGTGCTTAATACACGCTTGTGCAATGAATGACTTGGGAGATGCCATGAATCAGAGTCTTAGGTAAAGAAAGTATCTTTGACAGCGAGATTGAAAATTGAGAAGGGCAGGACAAATCAGCAAGGCTGCATATGGTAAATTCTGTGGGAGGAGGAGAATTCCAGCAGGACTGGGATAGCTAGAGAAGCAGAATGAGGAGAGACACTTAAATACTATGTGTCGGCTTGACTGGGCCTGGTTTTGAGTGGTTGGGCAGCTGGATGTAATGGTTCCTCATGATGAGATTGGTGATCAACTCCATGGTGGAATCTGCTCTAAGCAGCTGAATAGCTGCCTTCCAGTATATAAGAAGAAGCTTTGAGAAAAGTCTCTTAGCTTCTTGGCACATTTGGATCCTGAATTTGGCCGAGTCATCAGTGAGTGACTTGCCCTGTTATCTGTCAAGTTTGGGACTGTTTCTGGACTTGAACTAGTGACCTGCCATGTTGCTTGATAATCTTTGGACTGTGCCATTTTACTTGCTGACCTTGGGTTTGTCAGCTTCAGCAGCCAGCAGCTGCCTGAGTTAAGAGATGCCTCTAGCTTCAGTGGGCCAGAAGCAAGAGGCAGAGCTGAAGCACAAGTTCGACAGGTCTTCACCTAGCTCCTAGAGCTGGCACTTTGAACTTGGACTTCTAGCCTCCTAAACTGTAAAAGAATAAATCCCTGTTTGTTAAAGCCATATATTTGTGGTATTTTTCTGTTAGAGTGGCACTAGAGAACCAAAACATACAATAAAGGGTGAGATCAGGCTGAAGGATCAAAAGACTACGTTTTGATAGGGTCCAGAGATGAGGAGTCAGAGGGGAGGAAAGAGTGGTCCTAGCAAGCCCAAGATATTGAAGGAAAGTTCTGAAACCATCACTGTTTGCCCATCTCTTTTATAATCCCTTAAATTTGTGAGTAAGCAGGCTTAATCTGGGCTTGAAGGCAAAGATTAAGAGAGCATAGGTGAGCTAACCTTGCTTTCCATCAAGGCAAATACAGAAGGCATGTATATCTGTTGGTTCTTGTAAGAAACTGGCTATAATCTAGGTGAGAACTGGGGTAATAAACAATAACTTTATGTCAGCTTGGTCATCACATTGGCTATGTGATTGCTTGTCAGTGGGCTTCCATTTGCTTCACATCCTTGTTAACACTTGGTTTGTTCTCTTTTTTTAGTCATACAAATAAGTGTGTAGTGGCATCTTACTGGAATCTTAGTCTGCATTTCCCTAGTGATTGATGATGTTAAACATCTTTTCATGTGCTTATTTTCCATCTATGTGTCTTTTTTTTTTTTTTTTTGATGAAGTGTCTGTTCAAATCTTTCATCCATTTTCTATTGAGTATTGCCTTTTTATGTCTGCCAAAAATCGTTGTCCATATATTTAGGGATCTATTCTGGGATTCTTTATTTTCTGTTCCATTGGTCTTTCTGTCTGTCTTTACACAAATACCACAGGATCTTGATTACTGTAGAATTCTAATAAGTCTTGAAATTAGATATTGTTAGTCCTCCCACTCTGTTCTTTTTCATCCAAGTTGTTTTGGCTACTGTCTCTTAAATTTTTATATGGATTTTAGAATTACTTTGCAAATTTCTGGGGTTTTGATTGGAATTGTTTTGAATCTCTCCATCAGTTTGAAAACAATGAACATCTTAACATTATTAAGACTTCTGACTAATCACAGGGGACATCAAGCTCAATTGGCATAACATACTACACAAAACATTGTTCCACCTTCTACTTTGGTGAGTAGTGACTGGGATCTTAAAAGCTTGCAAGCAGCTATCTAGATGCAATGATGGGTCTCTCCTCATCCAGAGCAAAGATGAGTGAAGAAAACCAAGGATTCATGGAAACAATTAGTCCTTGTGACTGGTACACCATGCAATCCTTAGCCTTTACAACTATGAGACCAGAAGAACTAGATGGTGCCCAGCTACCACTGTCAATCACGTGGAGGGGGATCTCTGTAGGAGATCCTGGATAGAGAAGGAGAACAATGTGGAACAAAACTCAAAATCATTTGGGGAAAAAAAAAAGGGAGACCAGTTTTGCTGGTCTGGTAGAGTCTGGTGGAACCACTGAGACTATGGTCCCCAGCTGCCCTTCAGGCCTGGAATTGAACCCACACCTGTGGCTTCCAGCCAAAAAAAAGACAGGCATAAGAGTTGAACATGTACCTGAAGTAGATACATTCCTTTGAGGGAACAAGCATGGGAGAAAGAAGCGCTGTTTATGGACAGGGAGACAGTTCAGAGGGCAGGAGTGCATGGAGGGATGCACAGGGAAGAGGTAGTTATCAGGAGGAAGTGGGAGGGGAGGTGTTGCATTGGGGTAAACTGTCAAAAAAATAAAAAGACTTCTGACTAATGAATATGGTTTTTACTTAGGTCTTTTAAAATTTGTCTCAGCAATGTTTTGTCTTTTTCAGTGTTCAGATCTTGTGCAATCTTTTGCCAGTTATCTTTAAGTATTTCTTATCTTTGATGACATTGAAAACAATATCATTTTAAATTGTTCAATTATTTATTGCTTGTATATCAAAATAAAATTGATGTTTGTTTATTGATCTTGAATTCTGTAACCTTCTAAATGCACTTATTAATAGCTTTTTTTTTTTTTTTTTTGGTAGGTGATAATTTTTCAATTAGCAAACTAGACAAGTACATATCCGTAGAGGAAAGGTTGCCTTCCCCAGCATCATTCTGAAGTTGGCCTTTTAAGCTGGTCAAAGATGTCTTCCATGTTCTAGAAACAGCTGTTTGGTGCTTCTTCTAAAACAAAAGATCATTAATGAAGAATGAGTTGAGACAAAAGCTTAATGAGTAAATTATGCCCAGTCAGGGGGCCAGAATAGGGGGAGAGTATGTTAATGACACCTAATGGTGGGCAAAAATAATGAAGATTTGAAGAAACAGGACAAGTATGTCCAATGACACTTCTCACACACCAAATGGCAAGTAGGTCTGCAGGAGATGGCATGTCACTCTTTCAGATAGCTGTAGGAGTGTGGTAAAGAAACAAACTGAGTTACATCAGTAGTTTTGGTACCCCATGTTGAGAACATTCTGCTAAACCAACCCTAGAGGAAGAACAGAAATGAAAAGAGTGTTAGCTATGTTTAGATGATAGTAACTATCTAGGTAATAACTGGAAATTTTACCTAGAGCATCTGAAATTTTATTTCAGTTCCTGGATTATTAATATCATGTAGATGAGTCATTGAGTTGACTTTGTTTTTAGCTGCTTATTTCATGTCACAGAAGCACAATTGTTATAGAATAAAAAAAACAACAGGCTGTGGCAACAGATTGGTTATGCCAAGAGAAGGATTGAAATGAGTCAAATATAACTCTAGGTTTTTTTTGGTAGGAGTTGAGTAATATTGTCTGCAGTGAAAAGAAAGCCTGGCACAACAAGGAGATATAAAGATAAGACTTATATTAAGTTGATCTAGACGTTCAATTTTAGGGAAGAGATTGTAAGACTGACTAATGATTAATGTTACAAGTTTTGTGTTCCAAGGAAATCCTTTGGGGGTGCTATTGAGGGCAAAGATAAATAAGTCAAGCGGATATAGATCTCCACTCTCCACCATCCTCTATTCTGCCCCCAACTTCTCCATTCAATCAAGGCACTTTGTCTTTTTTTAGATTGTATTATATATTGGAATTCTACCTCATCAGAGTTTATTTTCTAATTTTTTTTTTTTCACTAAACTGTTTGAAAACTACTGGACTAGATCAATGAAAATGATCAATGGTCAATGCCTTTTTCAGAAACAAAGGCTACAAACGTCAAACAGAGCTTGTGCTTTTTGCCAAAGTTGAGAGAAGTCACTTTCTTCCCAGCACCAAGGGCTGCCGAAGTGAGAGGTTTCTGATAGCCCATGTACAGTTGCCAATATTGCATAAGACATACTAAAAATCAGTCATTGGTTGTCTGAAATCTAGATATAATTGGGTATCCTGTATTTTTATTTGCTGAATTTGCCAACTCTACCCAGCATATAAAGAGGTGGTATAGTTGTTAAGGGATCTGGCTGACAACCAAAAAGTTGGTGGTTCGAACCAACTTTCTGCTGCATGGAAGAAAGAAGAGGCAATCTGCTTCTGTAAAGATTTACAGCCTTGGAAATCCAGTGGGGGTTTCTATGACTCAGAATTGACTCTATGGCAGTGAGTTTGGTTTGAGTTTTGACCCAATATATAACTTATAACAAATTAGTGAATGGATTCTCCAATACAATGATTTAGCTAAACATTGACAAAAATTTGCAAATCTTGGCTATATGCATCATTGTACATCAATCCTTTTGCCTGTCATCCACAGCTTTCCCCAATAGTCAGTAGCCCTTTCTTGCTGGAGTGTGGACAGGAAACAGACCCTGTCAGTACCTTTTTAGGGCAGAAGGGTCTCACTCTCCCCCAGGACACTGGAGATAGATTAGTCCAGCTTCTGCTATTGAACTGAGTTTATCCTGTTCTTGGTTTTGTTTTCAAACATCTCACCATCTTTGAAATTTCAAGTTGCAAGTCATGATTACAATACCAATGATGTTTTGGAGTATTTCATCAATATCATATGCCTTTACTATCAAAGAGATAATTTTAAAAATCAATTTTATTGTCTTTGTCCCTTTTCCCCACAAACTTCTGTTCATTTTGTATGTTGTCTTGCCAAGAGCAGACCTGGTTCTGTATCTTTCTTTCCTTCTTTCATAAATACTTTTTAAAGATCTGAATTTATCAGAGAACCCACTGGACAGCTGCATTAGCTTTTTAGATGTCTCTTGCTTGTCATTATAAGAAAGCTTTTCTGGACAGTAAAATAAAATTCATGTTCTGGATATTAATTATTAATAGCCACTTTTAGTTACGTACTAAATACATTTATCATCTCATTTAGTCCTCATATGGTATGAAGTAGTAGGTATTATATTCCTACTTTTCAGAAGGGGAAACTAAGACACAGAGAGGTAAAGTAACTTGCCTTGGGTCACACAGCTGGTAATTTATGGAGTTGGAATATGGATCATGTCTTTAATTCCAAATTAATTGCTTATGGTTGTTGTATTATACTTTGCAAGCAGGGTATTGTTGGTCTGGCTTTAGTGAATTTTGTGCAACAATAACCTGATGGTTAAATTAATTTTATAAATAAAAGAAATTATGTGCATCCTGCGTAGCGGATAGAAGAAGATAGCTACACTCCTCCTGATAGTTTTGCTCTTTCAATAGAAGTGGTTTTTCTTTAGTAATTCTTATTCTTCACCTGCCCAGGAGAATTAACCACGAATTCAATGCCATCTCATGTTCCAAGTAATCATTTTTTTTAAAAAAACTGCATACAGCAAGTCCACCATCTAATGAGCAAATGGAAAATATATATGTGTTTGTGTACTCATGACATTCGTTTCCTCCAGCCAGGTTTATTTCCCTTTGCTCTTGGCTTTACTAAGCACAAGGTGGATGCTGGCATTTTTTTCATCTCAGATCCTTCATCCTGGAACCTGATTTCTAGCAATGTGTTCATTTTAGCACCATTTTACTTCATTAAAATAATTGGCAAGTTCCTTGAGTTTATCACAATGGGAGTTTACCTATTTTTAACTATATAAAACTTATGTGGTATGCTATTTTTACTTGGAAAATATAATTCTCCATAAGTTATTTCTAAAAAAAGAAATATTCCCTGTAAAGTTGGTCCATTTAATCACTTCCAATTCATAGTGGAGAGAAAGCCAAAGTCTCAGAGAAGTTAAATACTCTGGAATAATTTTCCAAATATCCTTTCCAAGCTCCTGTCTCAACTCAGTGTCAAGACCTGCTGTTGTCACTCTGCCCTTGGTAACAAAAATGATTCAACCTTGCAGTGTCTGAACTCTCAGCCTTTCATTCTACATTAGTCAGGTCATTGTCCTTTATGTTGTGAAAGTCATAACCACCATGACTTTGCCTGTTATCAGACTATCTCCTCACTAGGATGTGCCTCTCATCAAAAAGTTTGCTAAACTGTGAACTTGGTTTTGCTGTTTCTCTCATTGCCCACTCCACTTTTGGATGGCTTAGTACACAGTATCTGCATGGGGTTTGTGAGGTGTCACGTCGCTCCTCTACTTACCACCTGACAGTGGCAGTGCTCCATCCTGTCTCTGTCCCAGAGAAAGATAGAAGCACCACTTTCTGTTTGCTGGATCTACCCTCTTGGTCATCTTCAGAGGGCCCCATTGGACTGTAGGCAAGAGTCCTGTTGCCTGTGCTCATCCCTAAGTGAAGAAGCCTAGCTCGGGGGCTCAGGACCATTTGAATGATTGAAAAGTCTCACCTCTGGGCAGAGGCTGGGTGGCAATATGGGTAATATCTAGGCACTTCCTAGTGTTGCCTTTGATAGAAAGTTAAGGTCATGTGAAACTCTTTGTAAAGTCTCTCTTGGAGTCCTCAAATTCTATCTCATGGTGTTCAAAACAATTGAATATAGTTCAGCCCAGGGAAGAAAGTGACTCTAAGTCTGGCAGGCCCACAGTCGATGAGAAAAAAGCAAATCCTTAGAGAAGAAGAGCAAGGGTTCCTTAGTCAGGGTTAGCCACATAATCTAAGACCAAACATCAAAAGAAAATAGAAGTTACACAAAAAGAATTGATCTAGGTTCAACCATTTCAGGGAGTAGTAGCATATCATCATGAACTGATAGTACTGAAGGAAGAAGTCCAAACTTCACTGAAGGCATTGTTGAAAAACAAGGCTCCAGGAACTGATGGAATACCAATTGAAATATTTAAACAAACAAATGCAATGTTAGAAGTGTGTATTCATCCATACTAAGAAATTTGGAAGACAGTCATCTCACCAACCCACTGGAAGACATCCATATTCTTGCTCATTCCAAAGAAAGACAATCCTTTGGAATGTGGAAATTATCGAACAATATCATTAATATCACATGCTAGTAAAATTATGCTGAAAGTAATTTAAAAATGTTTGCAGTAGTACATCAACAGGGAACTGCCAGGAATTCAAGCTGGATTCACAAGAGGATGTGGAACAAGGGATATCATTGTTGATGTCAGATCAATATCTTGGATAAAAGCAGAGAATACTAGAAAGATGTAATGGTCAAAGTTGTGTGTCAACATGACTGGGCCATGATTCTCAGTGGTTTGGCAGTTATGATGTAGTTTGGTCTTTATGTAATAATGCAGTCATCCCCATTTTGTGATCTGATATAATGTAATCTAATGTAATCATCCCCATGATGAGATATGATATAATGTAAGTACCTCCATGATGAGATCTGTTGTGAGCAACCAATCAGTTGAAAGGGAGTTTCCTCAGAGATGTGAC
The DNA here is from genome assembly GCF_000298275.1 of Orycteropus afer afer. NCBI lineage: Eukaryota > Metazoa > Chordata > Mammalia > Tubulidentata > Orycteropodidae > Orycteropus > Orycteropus afer. Next base: position 4,631,546 of record NW_006921829.1, on the reverse strand, counting down.
CTTCATCCAAAGCATATGAAGCTCTCAGGCTTTTTGTTCATTCTAGATCCTGCATGTGGCTTATCATCATCTGATCTCCAGTTCTTGGGATTTGAATCAGCAGCCTTTGTATTGCCTGGTGACCTTGGGATTTATTAGCCTCCACAGCCTGTGAGCCAGCAGCCTGCCATCTTACCTGCCAATCATGGATTCATCATGCTTGCAGCTTGTGAGCTAGGAGAAGCCTCCATCCAGATATCTGGACTTGGAACTTGCCAGCTTCTACAACTGCATGAGCCATTTCCTTGAGATAAATCTCTCTCTATGCATACATATATAAGCTTCACTGGTTTTGTCTCTTCAGAAACTCAGCCTAAGACAAATGTTTACCTGTATTTTATTGACATGCAGTCCTTTTATTGTTTGGATCAGAGCAATTTATGGATAACACTGTGAGGAACGGGAATTCCAAAAACACTTAATTGTGCTCTTGAGGAACCTATACATAGGCCAGGAGGGGACACTGCATGGTTTAAAATCAGGAAAGTATGCATCAGGGTTATATTCTTTCATCATATTTACTCAATCTGTATGCTGAACAAATAATCCAATGACATCACCTTGCTTGCTGAAAGTGAATAGGACTTGAAGCACTTACTGATGAAGATCAAAGACTTCATCCAAAGACTGGATTATACCTCAACATAAAGAAAACAAAAATTCTCACAACTGGACCAATAGGCAACATCAGGGTAAATGGAGAAAATATTGAAGTTGTCAAAGTTTTCATTTTACTTGGATCCACAATCTGTCCATGAAGACAGCAGTCAAAAATCAAATGACATGTTGCATTGGGCAAGTCTGCTACAAAAGACTTGTTTAAAGTGTTTTGGATATGTTATTGTTGCTGTTATTTGCCGTCGAGTCGGCCCCGACTCATAGCGACCCCTCCTTGGGTTTCCGAGGCAGTATCACTACGGAAGTAGGATTGCCCAACCTTCCTTCCGAGGAGTGGCTGATGGGTTTGAACCGCCAGCCTTCTGGTTAGCAGTCAAGTGCCTTAGGCACTATGCTACCAGAGCTCCCGGATATGTTATTAGGAGGGATCAATCCCTGAAGAAGGACATTATGTTTTGTAAAGTAGGGGTCTGTGAAAAAGAGGAAGATTGAATGAGATGGATTGAAACAGTGATTGCAACAATGGGCTCAAATGTAGCAATGATTGTGTGGGTGGTGCAAGACTAGGCAGTATTTCATCATGTTGTTCATGGGGTCACTATGAACTGGAGCTGACTTGATGGCACTTAACAACAACAACAACAAACATCAGGGTGCCAGCTGCTATAGAAAGCATGTTAAAGATCTGAGCCACATTACCAATGCACCAGAGCCCTTGCAGAGCCAGTCTTATTTACAGGGATACATTTTCTTTATGAATATTTCATCAGCCAAAAATGTGAAGAGATGAGCAAAGCACCAGACTTCCCAGTAGCCTGGAAGCCAATTCTGCTTATTTAGGTTTTTTTTTTTTTTTTTTTTTTGTATTAACTCAGACGCAGTATTTGGGATTATCATCTAGCCAATTACTACACTGGTACTCTCTCCTCTTCTCAAGGGATTTCCCTTAAGACTTTCTAATAGATACATTTTGTGCTCCCTAAAACAACAGTTTGGTCATACTTTGGGTAAAGCTCACATGTAATCTGTGCTGGAGTTTGTATATATTTCCACAGCTTGAAATACCCCTTTTTCCTTATTATCTTTGTATTTGGTGTTCTTCTGGTAATTTGTGGGAAGCATTTTGAATCATGCTCTCTAGCCTGGTGATTATCATTTCTGCTTTTGGAAACAAAGGTGCTTTTTGCAGTGGAGAATTCATCATGTGCATTTATAAATTTGTGTATGTGCATTTTAATTTCATGAAAAATCAGGGACTTCTTTGATTTGTTGGAAAACCTCTTCAGGATGAAGTGATATTTTTATGACACCAAATCAGAAACTTCTAGCATTTGGGGCCTATTTATTATTTACTATGACTCAGATTGATACTTAGTTGAGTTTCAATTATCCAACATAGATAATGGTTAATTCCCTCAGTAATATATTATGACTACAACTCTAATAGCTGTCATGAGGTGAAAGGCTGTGGTTGAGATTATAGGCCTTGTGGCTTGTTTCTTCTTAAGTATGGCTCACTTAGTGGAGTTAGATAAGGGAGGACATGCTTTCAATTCAATAATGGAGCATTTGCAAGGTCTGTATGTGGGAATATAGATCCTGGGTGAAGGAAAGTGTTTGTGCTTGGCTACTGACCATAAGGTTAGCAGTTCAAATCTACCCAATGGCACTGTGGAAGAAAGGCCTGGTGATCTAATTCCATAAGGATATAACCAAGAAAACTCTATAGAGCATAATTCTACTCTGCAACACATGTGGTCACCATGAGTCAGAATCAACTCAATGACAATGGATTTTTGGTTTATATATGGAGGTAATGTGTGAACCAAGATTACACAGACACGAATACCTAGGTATAAATTGGCATCTGTTCGGTTTTCTCTCAATTCTACCTGCAGGTTTTTTTTTTCCCAAAAAAAAAAAAAACTCACTTCATAATGTTACAAAGCTATCCAGGATGCCTTGATTTTTTTTGTTTCTGCTTCATGGAAATATTCCTGTGTGTGAACCTCCCACTATCTGCTTGCCCTCATCTAATAAAAGCATTGGTTTGTCTTCTTAAGGCTTGGGACAGCTTGTTGCTTCTTTCCTGGTCAGAATCAAAAAAAGCCTCCTGGTGTAAGCACTCTCTCAGTTCAAGTCAAAGGGAACTCAAAGAACAAACTTCAGTTCCCTCTGGAAGATTTCTCACTAATCAGGCACATGTTCCCTATGGCTAGCACAACAATTTCATCTTGTTATTCACTAGATTCAGAACCTTCTGTAGTTTCAACATAATAATAAAAAAATGGTGGTTGTAACATTCAAAGAGAAGATCAGGAATTCATTGGAGTGGTGGTACAAGAGCAAAAACCTTGATCCTCTGTGTGAATAATCTCTGACTTCTGACTTCATTGATCCTTTATTAATTCATTTATTCATTAAAGACTTTATTTACTAATTTATTTTTTAAAACACTTATGAATACCTGCTAAGTACTAGGCTTGGAGCTAGAGAAATTGAGATGAATGACACTTTTGTTTTTTTCCCTCATGATTTAATAATATATCCAGAAAACTAAGGTGATTGTAGTATAACTCACAAGAATTAATAATATTTTTATAAGGTGATTAAATGCACTAATAACTGAAAATTAAAAATGCATTTTTAATTTTTATGTACAGTAATTATGACACCTAGAAATGGAAGAGGAAAAGTATTTTATTCAAAATAGTGAAAAGATTACAAAATATTTAGAAATATATTTAGGTACATTATCAATGCACTTATGTGCTTGCAAGGTCAGTCTTATTTAGAGAGATAAAATTTATTAACCTTTCATCAGCTAAAAATATGACGAGATATTTCAAAGCACCAAACCTCCACAGTAGCCTAGCATATGTGTGTGAAAGAAAGGTAAAGGACATATATGAAGGAACATAAAATATATCTAAACAAATGAAGGACATACCATATTCTTGGATGGGAAGACATCATAAAAATGTTAAATCATCCAAAATTACTGTATATATTTATCATAATTCTTATAGATTACTAAATCATCTTTAATTACATAAAATCATACCCAATTTCACATAGAAAATAAATGTCCAAGCAGTGATAATTAGAAGTATGAAAAAAGAATAGTTAGAGGATGCTTTTCCTATTAGATGTCAGTGTATTCAACAAGGCCATGATAATAGAATCAATATGTTATTAGTAAAGAATAAATAAATAGGATAGAATACAGAATGAAGAACTTTATCTCAGCATATATGAAAATTTACCAAGACAGCCTGTCAGTTCTGTCGGGAATGATTTAATAAATAGTGCTGACACAATTGGCTATCCATCTGGAAAGAAAAAAATCGGTCCTATATCACACAAAACACTCAAAAATAAATTTTGGATGTCTTATGTAACCTAATGATAGGGGAATTTTTTATATCAAATTTAAGAAAGATTTATACCATTATACACACTGTTGTAAATGAGCTTGATCATATGCCACCTCCTGAAATAGTTGAACATCAATCAATTCTTTTTTGCACAGTGACTCTCTGTATTATTTCCATCTTCTTTTGATGCCTTTTGCATCATTCAATATTTTTCCCATAGAGTCTTTCAATATTGCAATGCAAGGGTTGAATTTTTCCTTCAGTTCTTTCACATTGAGAAATGCTGAGTGTGTTCTTCCTTTTCAGTTTTCTAACTCCAGGTCTCTGCACATTTCATTATAATAATTGAATTTGTCTTGAGCTGCTCTTTGAAATCTTCTGTTCAGCTCTTTTATCTTGTCATTTCTTCCATTTGCTTTGGCTACTCTCCTTTCAAGAGCAAGTTTCAGAGTCTCTTCTATTTTGGTCTTTTCTTCCTTTCTTGTCTTTTTAATGACCTTTTGTTTCTCCATGTATGATGTTCTTGATGTCATCCCACAACTCGACTGGTTTTTGGTCATTTCCTTTCAAATATATTCTTCAGATGGTCTCTAAATTCAGGAGGGATATAATCAAGGTCATATTCTGGTTCTTGTGAACTTGTTTCAACTGTCTTCAGCTTCAACATGAACTTGCATGTGAACAATCGATGGTCTGTTCTACAGTCAGCTCCAGGCCTTGAAAATATTGAGATTCTCTATCACCTCTTTCCACAGATGCAGTTGATCTTATTCCTATATATTCCATCAGGTGAGGTCCACATGCTATAGCTGCTGTTTATGCTATTGGAGAAAGGTATTTACAATGAATGTCATTGGTCTTCCAAAATCTGTCATGTGATCTCCAGCATCATTTTTTATCACCAAGGCCATATTTGCAACTACTGGTGATTCTTCTTTGTTTCCAACTTTTGCATCCCAATCACCAGTAATAATCAATACATCTTGATTGCATGTTTGGTCAATTTCAGACTGCAGAAGTTGGTAAAAATCTTCAATTTCCTTGTCTTTGACTTTAATGTTTGGTACATAAATTTGAATAATAGTGTGAACTGGTCTTCCTTATAGATGTATGGATATTATCCTATCACTGATAGGATAATACTTCAGGATAGATCTTGAAACATTCTTTGTGATGATGAATGTCATTCCATTCCACTTCAATTTGTCATTCCTGGAAAATAGATCAGATGATTGTCTGATTAAAAATGGCTAAAACCAGTCTATTTCAGCTCATTAATATCTAGGATAGCAATCTTTATGTGTTTCATTTCATTTTTGACAACTTCCAATTTTCCTGTATTTGGGATCTACTTCCATAGTGATACTACCTCAGAAACCCAAGGAGGGGTCACTATGAGCCAGATCTAACTCTATGGCAGTGAATTTGATTTGGTTTTGTACTTTGTGCATTTCACAGTCCAATTATTAATGGATGTTTGCAGCTGTTTCTTCCCATTTTGACTTGTGACCCATCAGCAAATGGAGTTTATGAAAGCTTTACTCTATCCATGTCATTAAGGTAGACTTGATTTTGAGGAGGAAGCTCTTCCCCAATCATATTTTGAGTATCTTCTGGCCTGAGGGGCTCATCTTCTGGCACTATATCAGACACTGTTTCAAGGCTATTCATAAAATTTTCTAGTAATATATCAGACAGTGTTTCACTGCTATTCACTGGCCAATACTTTGAGAAGTGGATGGGGCCTTCCTCTTCCCAGTCTTAGTCTGGAACCTCTTCTGGAACCTGTCCACCATGGGTGACCCTGCTGGTATTTGAAATATTGGTGGCATAGCCTCCAGCCTCACAGCAACATGCAAGACACCACAAACCAATGGTATTGAAGGAAGAAGTTGAAGCTGCACTGAAGGAATTGGTGAGAAACAAGGCTTCAGGAATTGATGGAATGGTCATTGAAATATTTCAACAAATAGATGCTCTGTGCTGGACACTTACTCGTCTATGTCAAGCAATTTGGAGGACAAATACCTGGCCAACTGACTGGAAGAGATCCATATTTATACCCATTCCAAAGAAAAGTGATCCCAGAGAATGTGGAAATTATTGAACAATATCATTAATATTGCACCCAAGTAAAATTTTACTTAAGATAATTAAAAAATGGTTGCAGTAGTAAGTTGATGGAGAACTTCCAGAGGTGTAAGCTGGATTCAGAAGAGAACATGGAATGAGAGATATATCAGATGTCAGATGTCAGATAGGTATAGGCTGAAAGCAAGAATACCAAAAAGATATTTATTTGTGTTTTATTGACTTTGCAAAAGTGTGGATCATAACAAATAATGGATAACATTGCAAAGAATGGGAATTCCAGAACACTTAATGGAGTTCATGAGGAATCTTTACATAGACCAATAGCCCATTGTTTGAACAGAACAAGGGGATACTGTTGGTTTAAAATCAGGAAGGGTATGCATCAAGGTTGTGTCTTTTCACTTAACTTATTCAATCTCTGTGCTAAGCTAATAATCTGAGAAGCTGGCCCATATGAAGAAGAATTTTGTATCAGGTTTGGAGGAAGAATCATGAACAACCTGTGATATGCAGATGACACAACCTTGCTTGCTGAAAGTAAAGATGACTTGAAGCACTTACTGATGAAGATTAAAGACTACAGTCTGCAGTGTGGATTTCACCTAAACATAAAGAAAATGAAAATCCTCACAACTGGAACAATAAGCAGCAACATGATAAATGGGAAAGGTGGAAGCTGTCAAAGGTTTTATATTACTTGGATCCACAATCAACACTCATGGAAGCAGCAGTCAGGAAATCAGATGCCGTATTGCACTGGGCAAATCTGCTGCAAAAGACCTGTTTAAAGAGCTGAAGGGCAAAGATGTCACTTTGAAGACTAAGGTGCACCGAATCCAAGCCATGGTATTTTCACTTGCCTCATATGCATGTGAGAGCTGGACAATGAATAAAGAAGACCTAAGAAGAGTTAATGTTTTGAGTTGTGTTGTTGGTGAAGAATACTGAAAGTACCATGGACTGCCAGAAGAATGAACAAATCTGTCCCGGAAAAAGTGCAGCTGGAATTCTCCTTGGAAGCAAAAATGGCCAGACTTTGTCTCACCTTCATTGGTCATGTCAATAGGGAACCTTCCCTGGAGAAGATCATGCTAGGTAAAGTGGAGGGTCAGCTAAAAAAGGAAAGAACCTGATTGAGATGGATTGACAGTGACTGCATCAGTGGGCTCAAGTATAGCAAGGTTTGTGAGGATGACACATGACCAAGCAGTGTTTCTTTCTGTTGCATATATGATCGCTATGAGTCAGAGTCAACTTGATGGCACCTAACAACAACAACATAGATAAGTTTTAATATGTAACAAACCACAGAGTAAGTCAGAAGAAACATGACAGATATGGAAACAATATTTGTAATATATATGGTGAAGAGTATCTATAATATGCAAGTAGAATCAAGATAAAAAACAAATGACCTCCTCCTGATAATTGGTCAAGAATATGAATAGGTAATTCGCAGAACAGCAAACTTTAAATGTCTATCAGTTAATTTATGAAAGGTGCTCAAATTTAGCATATCCAGAACTATGCCAATTAAGGTAACAGTGAAGTTCCATATTATAGCACTTAAGATTACTCAAAAAACAATGAACCATTGCCATGGAGTCAGATCCGACTCATAGCTACCATTCCTTGTGTTCTGGAGGCAGTATCTCTATGGAAGTAGATTGCCCAACCTTCCTTCTGAGGAGTGGCTGGTGGGTTTGAACTGCCAGCCTTCTGGTTAACAGTCACCTGTAGCAGCAAAGTAGGCAGAAGAAGGAATTTCTCATACTTTACTACTAGAAATGAGAGCTGTTACAGTCTTTTTTTCGAAAACCTTGGCAAAACTGTGAAAACTGTATCTACATCTATATCAATATCTATATCTACATCTATCTATATATATATCCTTTTTAAGCCATTAGTCCTAGCAGTAGGAATTCAATAAATGTAATAGTACCAAGATATATGTAAAAGAATGTTTATTGCAATATTGTTCATAATTGTAACAGAGAAAACCAAACAGGAAACAAATTGAGCAATGATCATAAGGGAAATAGTTGAATATATTATGACAGGTGTACACCATGAAGGCTGGCGGTTCAAACCCACCAGCCACTCTCGGAAGGAAGGTTGGGCAATCCTACTTCCATAGTGATACTGCCTCGGAAACCCAAGGAGGGGTCTCTATGAGTTGGGGCTGACTCGACGGCAAACAACAACAACAACAACAACAACAACAACACCATGTGTGATAGTGTTATGTATCATAACATGTGTATGATAAAGTTATGTATCACCTTGGCTGGACCACAATTCTGAGTGGTTTAAGCAGTTGTGATGTGGTTATCCCCATGATGAGATCTGATGTATATGCTTTGAGCAGCCAATCAGTTGAAAGAGAGTTTCCTTAGAGGTGTGGCCTGCTTCCAATATATATATTGACATCTCAAGAAAATTTAGGAGCCTTCTGTAGGTCTGGATCCTGTTGTGCTGCCTAAAACTGTGCTGTGAGTGAACAGTCTACCATTTTGCCCGGTGATCTTGGATTCATCATTTGGTGAAGTCAACAGCCATTTTACTGCCTGCCAATCTTGAGCTCGTCAGCCCCTGCAGCTGCTTGAGTCAAGAAAAGCTGCCAGCTTGACATTTGATCCAGAACTTGGGACTTGCCAGCCTCTATAACTGTGTGAGTCATTTTCCTAAGATAATTTTTTTCCTCTCTCTATAAGATTTACTAGTTTTGCTTCTCTAGAGAAACCAGCCTAATACATTTGGTATTGAGAGTAGTTCTAGAGAGACAGAATCATAAAGATGAGTTTCTTAAATTGATTCTCACTGATTTGTTTTTAGTGACCCCTCCTTGGGTTTCCCAGGTGGTATCACTAAGGAAGTAGATTGTCCAATTTTCCTTTCAAGGGGTGGCTGGTGGGTTTGAACTGTCAGCTTTCTGGTTAGCAGTCAAGTACTTAGGCATTATACCACCAGAGCTCCTATGTATATAAGCTTTACTGGTTTTGCTTTTCTAGAGAAACTAGCCTAATATGTTTTGTACTGAAAGTTGTTCTAGAGAGACAAAATCATAAGGGTGAGTTTCTTATACTGATTCTCACTGATTCTGTTTTGGTTCTCCAATGTGATTAATCATAAAGACACTGGAGACTCTGCCTCCACTAGTAAACATGGCCTTGCTAATTCATGGTTTGAGGTGGCAACATTACCATGTGAAATAGCACCACTAATAGATCAAGTATTTTTGAGAAGTGAGGCTCTGGGTGATTGCATGTTTGATATTTTCCTGCAATTTTGTTAGCATGACAAGTATAAGGAAACTGGTTGGCTTGTCCCACTTATGCTAGACAAAATGGTGAAAGAGTAAGGATGAGTTCAGAGATGCTGAGTTATGGCTGCATAAAAGACCTCAAAGTTTCCAGTTGCACCATGAAAGAAAACCTTATTTCTTCGAGTAACAGAGCTGATATTGCTGAAAACCAAACCCAGAGTCTTACTGTAACGGTGGCTGAATTACAACACCAATTGAATTGCCAACCCAGAATGGTGTCTGAAGTTAAAGTGAGGGCATTGATTGGGAAGAAATGAGATACTGAAACCGGTGATGGGGACATATGGGCAAACAGGAAGATGGGGACATGGAGCCTCTAAATTCTGTTGAATCCCTCTTGCCAACAACACCATCCCTTCCATTTGAAGAGATTACTATAAAACCATTATCTCTTCCACCTCCATTTGATGAGATTAACCCAACTGTTCCTGATGACTCATTGCCTGAGGCAGATACCATGGAAGACATTGCTGAATGTTCTCAGGGACTGCCCCAACCACCCATTGTTGCTTCCAGAATTATAACTAGACTTAATCCAAGTGAGTCCCAAAGGGTGAAGAACAAAGTGTGACTGAGTAAGTGGTATACTACTTCTAAGGGGTATACTACTTCTAAGGTATACTACTGTACTAAGGGGAGGGGCCCAGGCCCAACCCCTGTGAGCTTGATTTTGCTAACATGTATAGACAGAAACCTGGAGAATATGTATGGGAATGACTATTGAGGGTGTGGGATAATAGTGCAGGGAATGTAACATTAGATTGATCTGAGTTTATTGATTTAGGCCCACTAAGTATGGATTCTTCATTCAATGTTTCAGATTGAAAGGTTAGGAAAGGATCTAACTTTTTAATTGGTTGGTTTACTGAAGCATGATTATGTGGTGGCCTGCATTAAGTGAAGTTGAAGCACCAGAGCTGCCTTGGTATAATGTAGAAGAAGGGATCCAAAGGCTTAGGGAAATTGGCATGTTAGAATAGATTTATCAGATCAAACACAAAGACCCAGAAAAGGAGAGCCCAGATGACACATCTTTTACCTCTATGGTAAGGAACAATTTTGTGAAGGGAGCCCCAGTATCCTTGAAGACTGCTGTAATGGCTATTTTATGTAAGCCAGATTTGACAGTGGGATCTGCCCTAATTGAATTAAGACACTTAACTTCAGTATCTGATTGGACCCTACAGTGGTAGGGGCCAAGTGGCAGCAGTTAATCAACAAAGACAAGGTGGGCATTGTTACCATAATGGACAGCAGAGTCAAAGCAGTAATCAGAATACTCTGACTGATGTGGAATTATGGCATTGGCTACTTAGGCATGGTGTTCCTCACTGTCACTGAGTCGATTCCAACTCATAGAGACCTCCTTTGGGTTTCCGAGACAGTGAATCTTTATGGAAATAGATTGCCTAGTCTTCCTGCTACAGAGTGGCTGGTGGGTTTGAGCCACCAACCTTTTGGTTAGCAGTCAAATGCCTTAGGCACTGAGCCACCAGAGTGCCTAGGAGTGAAAAACATGGGAAACCTGTTGTTGTTGTTATGTGCTGTTGAGTTGGACCTGACTCATAGTGACCCCTCCTTGGGTTTCTAAGGCGGTATCACTATGGAAGTAGATTGCCCAACCTTCCTTCCGAGGAGTGGCTGGTGGGTTTGAACCGCCAGCCTTCTGGTTAGCAGTCAAGTGCCT
>NW_006921829.1:4589185-4620046 GCF_000298275.1 Orycteropus afer afer | reverse complement strand
GTTTATTAGAGAAGAGGAAATAGACTTTTTGGGGATTACTGGATACTAGCTCTGAATTGATTGATACTAGCTCCGAACCCAGAGGGCACTACAGAGCAGAGCAGCAGCCAGGGATCCAGGTAAGGAGAGAGACCCAGGCCCCACCCTCACCAGCCAGGAAAGCAGGGGAGAGAGAAGCCAGAGGGGACCGCAGAACAGAGCACCAGCTAGGGATTTAGGTAAGGGGAGGGACCCAGGCCCCCCCCCCAACCAGCCAGGAAATCAGGGGAAAGAGAACCCAGAGGGGAATACATAGCAGAGCAGCAGCTGGGGAACTGGGTAAGGGGAGGGACCCAGGACCAACCCCCAGGAGGCAGCAAAGCAGGGGAAAGAGAAACCAGAGGGGACAATAGAGCAGAGCAGCACCAGGGACCCAGGTAAGGGGAGGGCAGAGAGGTTTAGAAAGCTAAGCGAGATAAACTTGTCTGTCAGTTTATTGTACTATTGTGGCTTGCATGTTGCTGTGTGACTTGAGGCTATGCCACTGGTGTATCAAGTGCTGGCAGGGTGCACAGGTTTTAATGCAGCTTACAGACTGAGACAGACTAGGAAGAAGGAAGAGACCATCCACTTCTCAAAGAATTGACCAGGGAAAAGCTGATGAATAGGAGAGAAACACTGTCTGATACATTACTGTGCAACTTTATGAACAGCCTGGAAACATTATCTGATACACTGCAGTAGAATGAACCCCTTAGGTCAGAAGGCTTTCAAAATATGACTAGGAAAGAGCTGCATCCTCAAAGTAGGACCAACGTTACTGATATGGATAAAAAGTAAAGCTTTCAAGACCTCTGTTTGCTGATGTTACATAATTCAAATTGAGGAGAAACAGCTGCAAACATCCATTAATTATAGGAACATGGAATGTATGAAGTATGAATCTAAATTGGAAGTTGACAAAAATGAACTGGAACACATAAAGATTGATATCCTAGGCGTTAGTGAGCTGAAATGGACTGTTTTTGACCATTTTGAATCAGATGACCATATGACCTACTATGCTGGGAATGACAATTTGAAGAGGAATGGCACGGCATTCATCATCACAAAGGATGTTTCAAGATCTGTCCTGAAGCACAATTCTGTTAGTGATAAGATAATATCCATATGCCTACAAGGAAGACCAGTTAATATGATTATTATTCAAATGTATGCACCAATCACCAAAGCCAAATGAGGAAACTGAAGATTTTTATCAACATCTGCAGTCTGAAATTGACCAAATGTGCAATCCAGATGTGTTAGTTATCACTGGTGACTGGAATGCAAAAGTTGGAAACAAAGAAGAATCACTGGTAGTTGGAAAATTTGGTCTTGGTGACAGAAAAAATGCTAGAGATCATATGATAGAATTTTGCAAGACCAACCCCTTATTCATTGCAAATACATTTTTCAACAACACAAACGTCAACTATACACATGGACTTTGCCAGATAGAGTACATGGAAATCATATTGACTACATCTGTGGCAAGAGGAGATGGAAAAGCTCAATATCTTCAGCCAAAACAAGACCAGAAGCTTATTGTGGAACAGACCATCAATTGCTCCTATGCAAGTCCAACTTGAAGTTGAAGACGATTAAAACAAGTCCACAAGAGCCAAAATATAACCTGGGACATATCCCTCCTGAATTTAGAGGCCATCTAAAGAATAGATTTGATGTGTTGAACACCAATGACTGAAAACCAGAAGAATCATGGGATGACATCAAGAACAGCATCCGTGAAGAAAGCAAGAGGTCACTAAAAAGAAGAGAAAAGGAGAAAAGACCAAAATGGATGTCAGAAGAAACTCTGAAACTTGCCATTGAGCACAAGGTAGCTAAAGCAAACAGAAGAAATGACAAGATAAAAGAGCTGAACGGAAGATTTCGAAGAGCAGCTCGAGCAGACAAAGCCAATTACTATAATGAAATGTGCAAAGACCTGGAGTTAGAAAATCAAAAGGGAAGAACACGCTTAGCATTTCTTAAGCTGAAAGAACTGAGGAAAAGAACTAAGCCTTGAGTTGTAATATTGAAAGATTCTACGGGCAAAATATTGAATGATGCAGGAAGGATCAAAAGAAGATGGAAGGAATACAGAGTCACTGTACCAAAAAGAAGTGGTAGATCTTCATCCATTTCAGGAGGTGGCATATGACCAAGAACCAATGGTATTGATGGAAGAAGTTGAAGTTGCATTGAAGGAATTGGCTAAGAACAAGGCTCCAGGAATTGATGGAATACCCATTGAGATGTTTCAACAAATGGATGCCCCACTGGAGGAACTCACTTGGTTATGCCAAGAGATTTGGAAGACAGCTACCTGGCCAACTGACTGGAAGAGATCCATATTTATATCCATTCCAAAGAATGATCCCACAGAATGTGGAAATTATAGAACACTATCACTAATATCACATGCAAGTAAAATCTTGCTGAAGATAATTAAAAAACGATTACAACAGTATATTGACAGAGAACTTCCAGAGGTGCAAGCTGAATTCTGAAGAGGATGTGAAATGAGGGATATCTTTGCTGATGTCAGATGGATCTTGGCTCAAGGCAAAGAATACCAGAAATATGTTTGCTTGTGTTTTATTGACTATGCCAAAGCATTTGATTATGTGGATCATAACAAATTGTGGATAACATTGAGAAGACTGGGAATTCCAGAACATTTAATTGTACTCATGAGAAATCTGTACATAGATCAGGAGGCTGTCATTCGAACAGAACAAGGGGACATTGCATGGTTTACATTCAAGAAGGGGATACATCAGGGTTGTGTCCTTTCACCATATTTATTCAATCTATATGCTGAGCAAATAATCTGAGAAGCTGGACTATATGAAGAAGAACATAGCATCAGGAATAAGGCTCATTAACAACCTGTGATACACTGGTGACACAACTTTTGCTTCCTGAAAGTGAGGATGACTTGAAGCACTTACTGATGAAGATTGAAGACTACAGTCTGCAGTATGGATTACATCTCAATGTAAAGAAAAAAATTCTCACAACTTGACCTGTAAGCAGCATCACGATGAATGGAGAAAAGATTGAAGGTGTCAAAGACTTCACATTGCTTCGGTCTGCAATCAACGCCAGTGGAAGCAGCAGTCAGGATATCAGATGACATATAGCACTGGGCAAATCTACTGCAAAGGACCTGTCTCAAGTGCTGAAGAGCAAAGATGTCTCCTTGCAGGCTAAGGCACACCTGATCCAAGCCATAGTATTTTCAATTGCCTCATATGCATGTGAGAGGTGGACAATGAATAAGGAAGATCAAAGAAGATTTGATGCTTTTGAGTTGTGGTGCTGGCAAAGAATGCTGAAAGTGCCATGGATTGCTAAAAGAACTAACAAATCTGTCCTGGAGGGAGTGCAGCCGGAATGCTCCTTGGAAGCAAGAAAGACCAGACTTCATCTCACCTACTTTGGTCATTTTATCAGAAGAGTCATTACCTGCAGAAGGATGTCATTCTTGGTAAGGTGGAGGGTCGAAAAAGGAGGGGAAGGCCCTCAACAGGATGGATTGACGTGGTGGCTGCTTCTATGGGCTCAAGTATAGCAGGGATCATGGAGATGGCACAGGACCAGGTGGTGTTTCATTCTGCTGTGCATAGGGTCACTGAGTCAGAGACAACTTGACAGCGCCTAACAACAACAAGCTCTGAATTGACACTAATTCCAGGAAACCCAAAAATCACTATGGCCCACTGGTCAGAGAGAGGGCATATGGAGGTCAAGTTAGTGATGGGGTCTTAGCTCAGGTCCACCTCACAGAGGGTCCAGTTGGTCCCTGAACCCATCCTGTAGTCATTCTTCACTTCTGGAATGCATAATTGGAATAGATATACTTAGCAATTGGCAGAACTCCCATATTGGGTCCCTGACATGTAGAATCTATAAGGGCTATTATGATAGGAAAAACTAAGTGGAAGCCATTAGAACTGCTTCTACCTAAGAAAATAGTAAACCAAAAGCAATTCCTGGAGGGATTGCAGAGCTTACTGCCACCATAAAGGACCTGAAGGATGCAGGGGTGGTGATTCCCACCACAACCACATTTAAGTTGCCTATTTGATCTATGCAAAAAACAGATGGATCTTGGAGAATGACAGTGGATTATTGTAAACTTAATCAGGTGGTGACTCCAATTGTAGCTGCTGTTCCAGATGTGGTTTCATTACTTGAGCAAATTAATACATCTCCTGGTACCTGGTATGCAGCTATTGATCTGGCCAATTACTTTTTCTCAGTACCAATTTTGAAGGATCATCAGAAGAAGTTTACCCTCAGCTGGCAAGGTCAACAATATACTTTCAGAGGGCTACCGCAGAGTAATATCAACTTTCCAGCACTGCCATAATTTGGTCAGTAGGGATCTTGATTGTCTTTCCCTTCCACAAGGCATCATGCTGGTCCATTACATTGATGACATTATGCTGATTAGACCTAGTAAGGAAAAAGTATCAATGACTCTAGACTTATTGGTGAGACATCTGTGTGCTAGATGGTGGGAAATTAACCTGACAAAAATTCAAGTACCTTCCACTTCAGTGAAATCTCTAGGCGTCCAGTGGTGGGCATGTCGAGATATTCCTAGTGAAGTGAAGGATAGGTTATGCAACTGGCTCCCCCAAGAACTACAAAGGAGCCATACTGTCTGGTGGGCTTCTTTGGATTTTGGAGGCAACATATCCCTCAATTGGGTGTGTTGCTTTGGCCTATTTATCAAGTGACTCAAACAGCTGCTAGTTTTTGAGTGGGGCCCAGAACAGCAAAAGGCTCTGCCACAGGTTCAGGCTGCTGTGCAAGCTGCTCTGCCATTGGGCCATATGATCCAGTTGATTCAGTACTGTTTGAAGTGTCAGTAGCAGATAGAGATTCTATTTTGAGTATTTGGCAGGGCCTTATTGGTGACTAGCTGTGCAGACCATTAGGATTTTGGAGCAATATCCTGCCATCCTCTGCATTTAACTACTCTCCTTTTGAAAAACAGGTTTTGGCTTTTTACTGGGCCTTAGTAGAGACTGAATGCCTAATTATGGAGCCAAGTCACTGTGAGGCCTGAGCTGCCCTTCATGAACTTGGTGTTGTCTGACCCACAGAGTCATAAAGTTGGACGTGCATAGCAGCACTCCTTCATTAAATGGAAGTGGTATATCATATATTGGGTTCAAACAGGACCTGAAGGCACAAGTAAGTTGCATGAGGAAGTAGCCTAAATGCCTATGGTCTCCACTCCAGTCACATTACCCAGTCTGCACCTATGGCCTCATAGGGAATTCCTTATGATCAGTTGACTGAGGAAAAGAAAACTCATGCCTGGTTTACAGACAGTTCTGCCTAATAGGCAGGCACAACTTGAAAATGGACATCAACATCACTGCAGCTCCTTTCTGGGATTACCTTGAAGGACAGTGGTGAAGGGAGATCCTCCCAATGGGCAGAACTTTGAGCTGTGCATTTGGTTGTTCACTTTGTGTGGAAAGAGAAATGGCCAGATGTACAACTGTAGACTGATTCATGGGCTGTGGCCAATGGTTTGGCTGAATGGTCTGGGACTTAGAAGGGGTATGATGGAAAATTGGTGACAAGGGGGTATGGAGGAGAGGTATATGGATAGATCTCTCTGAATGGACCAAAGGAGTAAAGATATTTGTGTCTCATGTGAATGCTCACCAAAAGGTGACCTTGGCAGAGGAGGACTTTAACAATCAGGCGGCTAGGATGACGCGTTCTGTGGAAACTAATCATCCTTTTTCCCAAGCTACTCCTGTTATTGCCTAATGAGCTCATGAACAAAGTGGTCATGGTGGCAGGGATGGAGGTTATGCATGGGCTCAGCAACATGGACTCCCACCTTACCAAGGCTGACTTGGCTACAGCCACTGCTGAGTGACCAATCTGCCAGCAGCAGAGACCAACACTGGTCTGTGATATGGAACCATTTCTCGGGGTGATCAGCCAGCAACCTGGTGGTAAGTTGATTACATCAGACCACTTCCATCATGGAAAGGATGGCATTTTCCTCTTATTGGAACAGATATTTATTCTGGATATGGATTTGCCTTCCCTGCATGCAATGCTTCTGCCAAAACTATGATACACAGATTTCCAGCATGCCTTATCTATCATCATGATATCCAACATAGCATTTATCAAGGGACTCACTTCACAGAAAATGAAGTGGGGCAATAGATCTATGCTTATGGAATTCACTGGTCTTACCATGATTCCCATCATCCTGAAGCAGCTGGATTTATAGAATGATGGAATGGCCTACTGAAAAAACAATTACGGTGCCAGCTAGGTGACAATACATTGCAGGGTTGGGGCAATGTTCTCCCAGAGGCTGTATATTTTCTAAACCAGTGTCCAATATATGGTGCTGTTTCTCCAATAGGCAGAATTCACTGGTCCTGGTCCAGAAACCAAAAGGTGAAAGTGGGAATGGTACCACTCACTATTACCCCTAATGACCCACTTAAAATTTTTTTGCTTCCTGCCCCTGCAGCCCTAAGCTCTGTGAGTTTGGAGGTCTTAGTCCTAAAGGGAGGAACACTCCCACCTGGAGACACAATACTGTTTGCATTGAACTGTGAGTTAAGAATGTCACCCAGCCATTTTGGCTTCATCCCTCTAGATCAACAGACAAAGAAGGGAGTTACTGTATTGTCTGGTGTGACAGATCCTGATTACCAAGGGGAAGCTGGATTGATATTACATAATGGAGGTAAAGGAGAATATTTTTGGAATACAGGCCATTCTTTAGGATGTCTCTTAGTAGTACCATGCTCTGTGGTTAAAGTAAATGGAAAACTACAGCAACCCAATTCTGATATGACTACTAATGGCTCAGACCCTTCAGGAATGAAGGTTTGGGTCACCCCACCAAGCAAAGAACCACAACTAGTTCTGGCATTTGCTAAAGGCAAGGGAAATACAGCATTGGGAGTGGAAGAAGGTAGTTCTGAATACCAGCTACAACCACATGGCCAGTTGCAGAAATGGGGACTATGAAGGGTATATTTCTTCATTGTATATGTGCATCAAGTATTTTTGTTTTCTTCAGCTATGAACTATAAAATGTAAACAGGATTAGTATGTTTTCAGTTGTATGAATGTTAGTTGTATCATGTTAGGTGCAAGTAAGACTTTATAATTGTCCTTATTTAGAGATTATATGTGCTTAAGGAGATGTGTACAATTGTCAAGTTGACAAGAGGTGGACTGTGGTAGTTGGGATTGTATATCAACTTGGCTGGACCATGATTCTGAGTGATTTAAGCAGTTGTGATGTGGTTATTCCCATGATGAGATCTGATGTATATGCTTTGAGCAGCCAATCAGTTGAAAGGACATTTCCTTAGGGGTGTGGCCTTCTTCCAATATACGTACAGACATCTTGGGAAAACTTGGGAACCTTCTATAAATCTGGATCCTGTTGTGCTGCCTACAACTGTCCTGTGAGTGAACAATCCACCACTTTGCCTGGTGATCTTGGATTTGTCATCTGTTGAAGTCAACAGCTGTTATTCCACCTGCCAATCTTGAGCTCGTCAGCCCCTGCAGCTGCATGAGTCAGGAAAGCCTTCAGCTTGACAATTGATCTAGGAACTTGGGACTTGCCAGCCTATTTAACTGTGTGATCCATTTTCCTAAGATAAATTTCACTCTCTTTATATATAAGCTTTACTGGTTTAGCTTCTCCAGAGAACCCAGCCTAACACACCATGACATATCACACAACTATTAAAAATAATAAGAGGTTGATTTGAGAGAGATTTCTATGAAGTATAGGAGAAGAAAGATGCAGAGAAATGTGTATATAATGTGAGAAATTTGGAGTGAACTGTAAGGATGAGGAGGGAGAGTTGGGAAGAGAAGAAGAGGCAAGCAGAAAGAAAAATACTTTACACTGAAGTAATCCATTGTGTGTGTGTGTGTGTGTATGTGTAGGTACACATATAAAATAATCTGGAAAAAAAAAAGTAGAGTTTGATCTAGATGGGCGGTATAAATGGTTAATTTACTTGGCTGCTAACAGAAATGTTAGAGGTTAAAGTTCACCCAGAGGTGTCTTAGAAGAAAGGTCAGATGATCTTCTTCCAGAAAAATGAGCCATTGGAAACTGTGTGGAGCACAGTTCTACTCTGTGGCTGTAGGGTTGCCATGAGTTGGAATCAACTTGATGGAAATTTATTATTTTTTTTTATCTAGATAATATGAATTGTGGATACGTTGGAATTTAAGATTTTGGCTATGGAGTGGTTTCCACATGAGAATAAAGAACAAGGTTAGGGCCAAGCGTGACTAAGGAGAACCAGAAGTGAAAGCCCTTGGAACCCAGGAGGTGAAGAAAGAAGCTCTGAGAGTACATGCTCTGTGTGGATCTACTAGAAGCTGCTCAGGGTGGAGGCCTGACTTGAGAGTTGGCATTGAGATTGTGAGTCGAATAGAGGACAGATACAAGTCTTGAAGGACATGAAACTTATATAATTCTTTAAGAAAAAAAATCAGAATTATGAATATAAAGTTAGGTTTGAAAGTATTTATTTAGAATGAGAAGAGTTACAACATAACACAAATTTGAAAAAGCTGATAAATACCACAAACATCAAAAATACATTCTTCGCTTCATAATCTTTGATTGCCTTTTCATATGACAGCAATTTTATAACATTTTTTCACAGAGAAAAAAGAAGCATAAATTCAGTTTTTCTTCTAGCATGGTTGATTGAAATTGTTTTTTATTACTGATTTTGCAGAAAAGTTTTCTTCAGTGTCCCAACTTCTTGATATCACATACATTTTTTAGGATTGTTAATCAAATTAGGAAAAACCACTATTAAGTTGAAAACTTCTGTTTTGACTGGGCATTGGTGAAATCTAAATTCTCTGCTTATCTTTTAATAGGTCTGATAATTAGGAGAATGTTCCATAGATTGGCTTCAGGGTCTGTATATATAAACTCTTGCGTTTCCTCTGCTACCCAATGTATTCCTGGTGCTGAGAACCTAAGGGCATGTTCATATTGTGATGTGATCTCTTTTCCTGCACCTTTGTGTCACTAACTGGCCAAAGGACTGTTCCTGGAAACCATTGTTCTACCAGGACAGCTAACAATCATGTAACTAACACAGAAGTGACTGAGAACCACATAAATATATTCTGCCATTTTTACTAAACACACACACAAAATATTCTCAACTCAATTTCCTCTTAACTGGATCCCCAAAATGCCCAAATGCTCACAGTCTGTCTAATACCACTCATTGAAGTGGGGAATTTGGAGTAGAAAGAGATAACAATCTAAACCATTTTGTTTAAAATCAATACTTTAGAAAAGAAAAAAAAAAAAACTATTTATTAATTTTATTGTGGTTTGGGTGAAAGCTTGCAGAGCAAATTAAATTCCCACTCAACAATTTACACACATTTTGTTTAGTGACATTAATGACAATCCCCTCAATGTAATAGCATTCTTCCCACTTCCTCCCTGGGTTCCTTGTTTCCATTTGTCCTTCTTTCTTGCCTTCTGGGCTTTGTTTTTTGGCAAATGCTGCTATTTTGGTCAAGTATGGTTGATTGAGGGAGCTCTGGTAGTGTAGTGTCTAAGGCACTTGACTGCTAACCAGAAGGCTGGCGGTTCAAACCCACCAGGCACTTCTTGGAAGGAAGGTTGGGCAATCTACTTCCATAGTGATACTGCCTCAGAGACCCAAGGAGGGGTCGCTATGAGTCGAGTCTGACTCCACGGCACATGACAACAACAACAACAAGGTTGATTGTATTGAGGAATACATTCTTCCCTAGTGTTATTATTTACTTTATGGGCCTCTATTGGAGCTCTGGTAGCATAGTGGCTAAGACACTTGCCTGCTAACCAGACGGCTGGCGGTTCAAACCCACCAGCCACTCCTCGGAAGGAAGGTTGGGCAATCCTACTTCCGTAGTGATACTGCCTCAGAAACCCAAGGAGGGGTCGCTATGAGTCGGGGCCGACTCGACGGCACATAACAACAACAACAACAACATTGTTTGGCTGAAACATGATCCCTGGGGATGGGTTTTGTTCCATCCTTGAAGGATGTCTAAAGGACCATAGTTTCTGGGGTTCCACCAGTCTCTATCAGACCAGTAAAAATGTCTCACTATTATAAATTTTACAAAAACATCTGACCATATTTCTAGGTCATTACTAGGCCCCTCCTAATGTCTTGGAGCTCTGGTGGCATAGTGCCTAAAGCACTTGACTGATAACCAGAAGGCTGGTGGTTCAAGCCCACCAGCCACTCCTCAGAAGGAAGATGGGGCAATCTACCTCTGTAGTGATATTCCCTTAGAAACCTAAGGAGGGGTCGCTTTGAGTTGGGTCCTACTTGATGGCACATAACAGCAACAACAACAACAGATGTCTTGGAATGTAAGCTTCCAAGGGACCCTGAAACGTAAGCTTCATTTACTATTATGCTGTTTTCTTTCTTTTACTAGTAACCTGCTTGGCCTTCAAAGGGGTACAGTATTAAGCTCACTGTAAGTGTGTATGAATGTGTGTGTGTTTATAGCATTTCATATTTCATTGCAAATTTTTTGTCACCCTAAAGCATGGATCCAAATAAGTCATCCTTGATTTTCTGGCTTCAAATCTTTTTTTTTTTTTTTTTTTTAAAAATCCCTGGAATCCCAATGCAGGAATATTAAACACTAAGACTACAGTAATTTTAGAATCAATGTCCTGAAAATGAGAAATTCCAATGCAATGATGTACTGTACAACATTGTTTCCAGCCCCCTGCACCACCACTGGAGCTTTGCATACATTTTCCTTCTTCATTTTAATATATATTATATTTACCATCAATCTTGTGGCAAGTTGCAGAGCAGGGAGATTGGGTGACATGGTTCTCTGACGAGGAATCAATCCATAAACAGTCCTTTTCTTGCTCAGGGTGAAAAACTTGAAAACATAGCACTGCTACTCATGAGTCTTTGTTTCAATCCTGGTAAGAACTTCAGTTCTGGTAGCAGTAGCAAAACAGTCAGCCAAAGGTCTGAAGAGAAAAACCAATCAAGAAGAAGGAAGGAAAACCACAAGAAGTGATAGTGTGGTCACTTGAGGACAATTTTTGATGAGTTTGAATATAAATGTAAGAATCCCGGAAATATCAAAATAAGGCCTTGGCTTAAAAACTCAAATCCCAATTTATCTGTGGGAAAAATGTTTTTATTTATTAATAGCTTATTTTTTTTTAAATATTTTTTGTGCTCCTCATAAAGTTTAGTCTCCTGCACATAAGGGTTTAGTGTGACTCGGATTGAAATAGTTCCCATTTTGAAATGTAGGAGGCTTATACCTCAGACCAAGGCTTTTTTTTTCTTTTCTTCCTTTCCAAGAGACATAATAATATTTCTGTCCAAACACTGCACTACCCAGAAGAGACATGTGTATCTCTGTGTGTCTGTGTGTATGTTTAAGCCCAGTCTTATCAAACTTTGGACTATACTTCATTGAAAACACACACACATGGTTTTGACATTACTGGTTTAACCACATTGCAATTGCAATAATGAAAAGCAGAATAGGCAGAAGCCTAGGGGCTCTGGGTGTGTTTTCCAGAATGGATTACAAATCGGTGGGAAAGAAATAGCTCCTTGTACAGAAAAGAGTTTGGAAATAAGGGCATCAAGAGCCTTCTGGGAAGAAATGTAAAACAGATGGAGAAATACAAAATTAAGGATAATGATGAGAGGAATTAAGTATCTGTTGTTTAGAAGCTGTTCGGGGAGTGGGTCAATTCTCTATTACCAACTAGTCAAGAGAAAAATATGGAAGAAAGGGTGGTGCTGTGCAAAGAACATCATATTTGAGACTGAGGGCTCCGAGTTAATGCTACAGCAGGCCCAGTTCATGCACCTCTACAGATTTCCTTGGCTCTACCTGCATCTGGGCCCAGGCCATTTGCTCAGTGTCTCTGGCCACCATTTTCCCTCATCTCTGAAGACCGCTAGTCGTCCCAGCCTCCTCTGATGCCCTTCTGCATGCTCCTGTTCGCCCACTGGGCAGGGGCTGCAGCACCTCCAGCACTGCCTTCTCCCCTAGGCCCTTTCTGTCATGCTTAGACTCAGCAGAAGTGTTGTGCTACAGTAAATTGGGATCTAACTTCCTCAGTGGCAGGCTGGAAAGGCCAACTAACACGCCCAGAAGTGTAGGGGAGTTAACATCTCATGGCAGTGGTGTTGGGGGTGATAGTGAAGGAAACTTTGGTCAGTAAGAGACTGGAGACAGTAAGATTCTGACAGATAAATTCAATTCCTTTTCCCCTTCCCAATAGACTGTTCAGAGATGCAGGAGTTCCATATGGCCTTTGTGGAGATGTCCTGCATAAAGAGAGAGCCAGCTGTGTTTATTTGCGAAACTATGACTAGCTCAGTACTGTATCCACTTAGATCTGTTTCCCTCCTTTACTGTCTCCCTTCACTTTGCCCTTATATTATTACAATCCTGACCCTGCACCCCTTAATCAAGCACTAGCACATAAGCTTTCCTCAGAAGCTCTGTTTTTTTTTGGGAAACCCAGGCTAAGATAATATTTTTCAACTTTTTATATTTTAGGACAAGGCTACGAGTTACCTGTTGCTGTTGTGTTGATTTTGACTCATGACGACCCTACATGTGTAGGTATGTGCTCCATAGGGTTTTCAGTGCCTGATTTTTTGAAAGTAGATCACCAGGACTTTCTTCCAAGGTACCTCCAGATGGACTTCAATGTCCAACTTTTTGGTTAGCAACCAAATATGCTAACCATTTTCACAACTTGGGGACTCCATGATGAGGCTACTAACCCTGTTTTTCCCACTGGTGGGAAGTCGTATGCCTTGAGTGAACAATACCAGTTAATATCTCAAATTACACTCTGACACGGATACAGATTTCACAATCAGTACTATGGGAGTTGTTGGTTATTTTGAATATCGTTCCATTAATTTAAGTATGTACCACCAACATGATAATTTAAAAACAACACCCCAGGGTTGATTGTAAATAGTTACAATTTAAGGTAAGGGATTACTATGATTTTTTTTAAAACCATAACATTGCACAATAATCGACACAATTTGTTTATCAAACTCTTGGATGTATTCATTTAGTAACGTAGGCAAATTTGATCATAAAGCTTTTGTAATTAGTTTGTCGAGCATCATGAACTTGGTGGGGCGTGAACAAAATTGTTTAACTTTCTGTATTTACTGCTGTTAAATGTATTCTGTTGTACCTCCCTATTTTAGTGCACAGTGGAAAGAACTATTTATTATTATTTTTTTAAATCCAAAATGTGTTTATTATAATGGTTTCCCATCTTGATTGATGATACTTTTAGTGTTGCTTCTGTTTAAAGACATTCTTCTGTAAGCCTTGCTTTTTCTCCTGTAAGTGGGTAGAAGACAGAGGAGTAGTTAACACATAAAACTACTGCTTGTGCATGGCTGAAGACTGGTGATTTTATAGCATTTGGGGCATTTCACATTCATGAAGTAGGAATGGAGGCTCTGTGCTTCTTCTTCTCTTCTGGAGAGGCAGGAAGGAGAGCTGTGTTCTCATGGTCATCACTGTGGGAAAGGCAAAACTTTTTTTTTTTTTTAATTGTTCATTTTCCATACAACAATTCATACACATTTTGTTTCATGACATTGACTGCAATTCCAATAATGTAATAGCCCTTTTCCTCCCTGTGGCTACCTTTTCCCTGTGTCTTCTTTCCCATGCATTCCTGCCCTGTGTAATATCCACCTGTGCAAATACTGTCCATCTGATCTCCCATGGTTGATTGTCGTAAGGAGTGTACTTACCTGGTATAATTGTTCACCTATATGCATCTATTCTTTGGCTGAAAGCCATGGGAGTGAGTTAAATTCCAGGCCCAAAGGGTAACTAGGGGCCATAGTCTTGGGGGTTTCACGAGTCTCTATCAGACCAGTAAGCCCAGTGTTTTTCATGATTTTGAGTTTTGTTCCACATTTTTCTCCCACTCTATCCAAAATCTCCTATTTTGATCCTTTTCCAAGTGGTTGACAGTGGTAGCTGGTCACTATCTAGTTCTTCTGGCGTCGGGGTCATTTAGGCTGAGATTCACATGGTCCACCAGTTTCTTGTACTAATTGTTTCCATGTGTCTTTGGTTTTCTTCATTCTTCTTTGCTCCAGATGAGTAGAGACCAATTGTTGCTCTTTAGATGGATACTTGCAAGCTTTTGAGGCCTCAATGAAAGGTAAAAACATTTTTTTAAGGAAAAAGGAATAAAAGAAACCAGGGCCATCCTATAGGTTTCTAGTAAGAGCATGCTAGAGATTATCATTATGAAGAACTAAAGTACCTAGGAAGTATGAAAGGGGCTTCTTCCTATTTGATCTTTTATAGAGATGTAACAGAATGAAAAAGACTTTTCATGTTGCTCCCCAAAGTGTCTACAAGACCTAAAGTTAGGGACAAAAGTCCATTAGTATACCTCATTCTAAAAAAAGCATGGGGACAGGGGACAGGGGACAGGGGGAGTGTTAGCTTCTTATGAGAGAGGACTGACCTGGCTTGGCTATCCCTGCCTCTTTCCAGTGGTGATATGCAAACAACTGTGGGATGTAGGGGATTTTAAGTGGATCTTTGTAATGATGAGTCATTGGTCTAGGCCAAGGGAAGAGTGCTATGGTTTGGGATTGTCACAGACATGAAAATGCCCTATTGCAGAGCTCCCGCTGCAGAGCACATAACCAATGGTCCCAGTGCCTGAGTATTGAAACCTACCATTTCAGTATCATTTGAGTCAAGATCATGCTTCACACTGGCTACTTTCAGAACAATGATTGGGATCACAGGGATACTTAATCAGGCTCATTCCTGAGAGCCTTCATGAAACTACCTTACCAGCTTTCTTATGATATTTTTAGGATATTTGCCTGGAAGAATGGATACTAAATCAAAGGTAATACATATTTTGAAGGATTTTGATAAATACTTGCTAAATTACTTTCTAGAAATGTATTAATTTACACTCCATTAACAGCACATTTGGTAATTTTGTATTCTTCAGAAGTCTCCCTCCTAAAAGGATTGAAATTGGAGATTGAGTGGGAAGAAAAATGTGGAACAAAATTCAGAAACACAAAAATGAGCAGAATTACTGGTCGGACAGAGATTGGTTGAACCTCCAAGACTATGGCCCTGGGTTACCCTTCAGGCCTTGAAATGGATTCACTTCCATGGATTGGCTCTCAGCCCAACAGTAGAAAGACCTACATGCAGAATGCCTAGCCCAGGCAATGCACCCACCTATTCTAGGGAGATGCACCTCTTAGATCAATCAGGTTTGAGACATCAGAGGGGCAGCATTTACATAGAGGGAAAGCTGGACAGACAGGAATGCATAGATAAGAAGGGCACAGGGAGGGGTTAATCACAGGGAGGAGCATTTTTTATGGTTGAGGATTGTATTTGGGGCCATGAAATCAAATGTGCATGAACTGTTGAATGTAAAACAAATCTGCTTTGTAAATTTGCACCCCAAGCACAATTAAAGAAAAAAAAAAAGTCTCCCTCCTTATCATGGTCTCAATACACTGGTAGTTTCTCTCATGTATCCCACTTCCTTTATTAGTATGAGAATGTACTGAGTTAATTGCTAGGGAGATGGGTTTTGGTGAGAAGTGAGGTTTAGTTTCTCTTACTATCTTTACCAGCCCCTCTAGCAATCAGCTTTTGGTATTTCTTTAATTCAGTTTCTCATCCCTCAAGTTAAAGCTTCCATGAAGCATATACACTTTGCTTTGCATCTAAAGAGCATAGAGCCTTGAATAGACCTGTATCTGACTTGTTCTAATTGGACAAAACTTTTCTGATTTTGTTATTTTAAATCATTCTGCTTTCTCTGAAGAAATCTTTTTCCATCTTGTTTTTCATCTACAGCCCCCGGCTACTTTGTTCCAGCAAGTGACTTCTTTAGAGACTGCTTCTGACATAGAATTTAAAGTGACATTATGCTTTCTAGCAGTAGAAAGTTGAACAGAAAATTAACTTTCTTCATTACATTCATGATTGAAGAATGTCTGGCTAGGTTTGCATGTTCTGTCTTTGACTATGGAATAGAATTTTCCCTGTGAGAAACTGGCTTGTGCATATCTTGAGTCTTGTCCTCATTGGCATCTGCTCTAACCAATAGAGTTAACTTTGCCTAAAAAAAGACTTAGGGATATACTCATGGTTTTCTATGAGATTTGGTCCTATATTTAGGCTTTCTAGGCTTGAGTCATGAACCATGGTGAGGATGATTGTAGTAACTCCTGGGACTAAGAGACAGATTTGTGTGCAAATCTAACCTCCACTGAAGTTTGATGCTCATGGAGCATGTTTCTCAATTAGGCTTCTACCAAGGTACCATATGACAGAGCTCTTGGATCAGGAGCCAACTTCTCAATGATGTAGTCCTTCCACAGTCCTCTACATGAATCTCCAAGGCATGTGGGAAAACAGTTTGTTGGAGATTTTAATTCTGATTTTGTTATGAGTCTGATACCTGAAACAGATAATGGGTTGCATTGCATTCTGAAATAGGGTAGGGGTGCAATATTTCAGTGCTTTATAATTGAGGCCATAGCTCTCATTTGGGGAGCCAGAGTCTCTTTCCCTATGGCTGAAGAGCCCTTTGGTGCTGTAGTTAACCTTTCTACTACTAACCAGAAGGTTGGCAGTTTCGACCTACCAACAGGGACTTGGGAAGAAAGGCTTGGTGATCTCTTTCTGAAAGGGCATATCCTTGAAAATCTTATAGGGTGCAGTTTTACTCTGCACTAGTGAAGTTGCCATGAGTCAGAATCAACTCCATAGCAACTTGTCTGGCCTGGTCTGGTACATGTATTTCATATCCACTAGGCTCAGGGACCCATCCCCTCTGGTATTGCACGGAATGGGCTCTCAGACTATATGTTGCTCCCTGAAGCTGGGTTTTCATGAGTTAAGGATGTTAATAAGACTTTGCACCTGTGATATGACCACAGTGCCATCTGGAAAAAATTCCAGAGCCTGAATAGCAACTCTTTTTGCCTACATCAAGTAGAATGGAGAGGAAGAAGGTGAAAAGGAACGCCTTTCTTTTGCCCAAAGAACAAGGGTAGTTTTGGAGCTAATATTAAATAAGAGGTGAGGAAAAAGGATTAGGGTAAGGAACTAGAGGTCTTGGGTCAGGGCTCTTGAGTCTACTACTACTTTGAGCCTACTGTATACACAAGGCAATGTAGGCAAAGCAATGGGAAGATTAAACAAGGGTCCAGTGACTCCAGACATGTACATAGTCAGTAGAAAAATAAATGGTTTCTGGATTGAAACAATGATTATTTTAAATTTCTCTACTCCCTTCCTTTTTCTTTTTTCCTAATAAATACAGGATAAAATTCACTTCAGAATCACCTGAACAAATCCCAGTGTTATAGTCTCTGGGGAAGCCAGTCTGTGGGTAGCTGGATTGTAATTAGAAACAAAATGAGTCTAATAGGAGGGGGAAAAAAAGATTGAAATTTGGATCAGAATACAATGCTCTGGTAGATATCGGATTGGATAATACAAGGGAGAGGAAAGAGGGAAAGAAAGAAAATGCTTAAAAATAAATTAATTGCAGCCACACACAGATCCTTCAGCAAAATTAGAAGCAGACTGACCCAAGACAGCATAACACAACTCTAAATTAATAGACTATATTCAACTTAATGGCTGTGCAAGCCAGGGAAGCAATATAATGGTGAGTCATTTAAAATGAAGTGTTTTTGTGAAACAAGCAGAGAAAGGAGGACAAAAGGGTTGAGAGACTAAAATGAAGATAAAATGTATAAACATTAGATCCAAAGTCCAGAAGAAACTAGAAGCATTCCAAAGCAAGAGAAAATGAGGAGTGAGAACTGAGAGGATTGCATTTAACAAAGAAATAGCTTTTTTGCTTTATTTTTGGCTTTACAAAGGAACATAAAAGACAAGTGCAAGGAAAAGATGTGAGTCTATGAATGGAAAAAGGTGAAAAGCAACATGAACCAAATGAAAATAAGTGAAGATAAACTTAATGTTTTGAACAACACCTTCACATGACTGCTGGATAATTTGGAAAGAAACAGAAAACTGGTAATTATTACCGAGAGACTTAAAACATGTATTTAGGCAGTGTGATTATCTCTTTATTTTTAAATATGAAAATATCCCATGAATACATTTTTATTATAATTGAAAAGATACAGTCAAACCAAAGGTCTTCCTCTGGCACCCACGCAATCCTACTTTCTTTTCCAAAGAGTTTGCCAAAAAGCATAACAGAAATGACAAATCTAGCTTGTCATCATTTTCTTAGTAAGAAAAATGTAGGCTAGCTACTTCTTGCTACTATTATCCTCACTTTTGATCCTCACGCAACTTTGCTTTGAGTATAGAATTTCTAGTATGTCTATTTTCCTTTTGATTTTTGTGGTGCTAAAATGTTCTTGAAATTAAAAAGTTCCACCCCCTCCCACTCTTCAAATCCCCATCTGTTCTCTCATGAACACAAGACCCACACAGCTGGTCTCGGAAATGGTCATAACTATGTTGATATAAGAATATGTTCAAATAAAAAATCTGTAGTTTGGAGGTTTAATTAATTCTACAAAACACCTAAGAAGTGCCAGGTAGTATTTCAAGGAGCTGCAGGTTCAAAGATAAGTAAGACAGAGTCCCAGACTTTAAGGAAATCCAGGCATAATACGAGAGAAAATTCAAATGTACGACTTTAATCCAACAACAGCTGGAAATTGAGAGGTTAGTGCTCAGGCTTGAGAGTTATGAGCTAGGTGGGACCCCAGCTCAGGCACCTGTAAGTTGTATGACCTTTATAAGATGATGATATTAATACTCGAAAGTTTTTGTTAGGTCTTATAAGGCTATTGTTTTCATCTGTCTTTTCACTCTCTTCCATCCTATTTCACAGTTTATGGTAACAGATCCTACCCCTCCGGCCACAGAGGTGGACACAGGATCGGCCTAGTAAAGTGTTTATTACTCCTGGCCAAAGTGCTTGGTTCAGGGATGGATACATGATCTAATTTGGGCCACCCAGAGTCCTTACCTGAGATTTTTCTATCTGGAGCTAGAAGGGAAGAGTTTATTTTCTTTTTGCTGATGAGGCTATAAAAATGTAATTTCAAAGCTGCTTGCAGCCATTGTTTCAGTCTTGTGAGAACAGAGAATAAAGCAATTAAAAAAATATTATTTCATATGTATCATTTGAAATATTCAAAAGAGTCAATGTAATATATGTGTGTGTATAACCATATGTACATCCACCTATATATGTATACATATCATAATCCCATTCTTTCCCTCTAGAGGTAATTACTATCCTAAATTCTGTGTTTATCATTTGCTTTAAACATGATTTTTTCACAAGTATATGTATTGCTAAACAGTTTATAATTTAGTGTTGCTTGTTTTTAAACTTTAGAAAAATGATATCATACTGTATATTTCATTCTACTAGATGGGCAAAAATTGAGGAGTCTGATGATTTCAAGTTGTTGGTGAAGTTTGAAGTAATAGGAGCTCTATTATATCTCCCATGGAAGTATGAATAGAAATAACCACTTTGGAAAATAATCTGGCATCATCTTTTAAAGCTGAATATGAACATAGTCTAAGACCTTGCAATTCCACTTCTAGGAATATGTTCTAAAGAAACATTCACACATGTGCTCTAGCAGATATCTGTGGTGACTGGCAGAGCCTCTTTGTTTATGAAAGCAAGAAAATAGAAATAAGGCAAATGCTCGTTGACAGTATAGGTGAATAAACTAGTGTATTCATGTGGCAGAATAATATGCAGGTGTGAATATCAATAACCATAGATATATGCAATAACATGGATCTTAGAAGCAATACCTAAGAGAATAAATGATTTTAAGGAGTTGGGCTCTGTG
Source organism: Orycteropus afer afer (assembly GCF_000298275.1). NCBI lineage: Eukaryota > Metazoa > Chordata > Mammalia > Tubulidentata > Orycteropodidae > Orycteropus > Orycteropus afer. The sequence continues at coordinate 4,600,031 of NW_006921829.1, read as the reverse complement.
AAGAGGTCTGTATACTCTCTTAGTCTGTAATTCAATAACTAACCTTGACAGCAGCCCAATTGCAGGCAGTGGTGTAAGGAGGGAGAAGAGGCTGGGATGGGCATCAGTAATTACTATTCAAGGCACATCACATTAGTCATCACAGAGGTGAGTGGTGGAGAAGGAAAATGTCAGGTTGAGAATCACCCTTCTCCTGGACACTTGGGTTCCTGAGCTATGTTGGTTCAGGGGATAGGGGAATAGTTATGATGAATCTTGTGCTTCAGATTCAGAAACATGTGACCATTTCTTCACAGGCCTTTTTTAGGTGGTTCATATTGCCCAATCCAAAAGGCTTTTAATTCCTGATTTGCTGCCATTGATGTTATCTTTGTGATAAGTTAATGCAGTTTCTGACAGCTCTGGGTGTGAGCCATAGCTGCTGGGTCCCCCATTCAGAATCTATGTACTAGTGAACTTGTTTCTCTTTGGACGAAGGTGAAAACAACATGTTCCTTTGACATTTTAGGTGCTGTACCCATGTAAGGGAGCTCTGGTGGCATAGTGCTTAAGGCATTTGACTACTAACCAGAAGGCTGGAGGTTCAAACCCACCAGCCACTCCTCAGACTGGGCAATCTATTTCCTTATAGATACTGCCTCAGAAACCCAAGGAGGAGTCACTATGAGTTGGAATTGACTTGATGGCAGTGAGTTTGGTTTTAGTTTTTTTACCCATGTAAGTGTATACTTTATTTTCTATATACCATATTTCACCAAGAATCACATTGTTTTACATTTTAACAAGTAAAAATAAAGATACACTTTACAATTGATGGCTTCTTACAATTAGGAGATGTAGCATTTTTTTTCCTCTTGATGATTGCTATGCATTTAATTATGTCCCTCAAAAATATATGTTGTAAATTCTAATCTCTATTACTATAGTTATAATCCTATTTGGAAATGGGTTATCTTTGTCATGTTAGTGATGCAAAATTAGTGTAGGGTGTATCTTCAATCAATCTCTTTTGAGATATAAAAGAGATTAAATAGGCAAGTTAGGATGCAGAGATAGAGTAAAATAGACATACGGAGATCTCAAAGGAACCAGGAAGCATAACCTGAAGGGACAAGGACCTTCCTCCAGAGCTGACAGAGAGAGAAAGTCTTCACCTAGAGCAGACACTATGCAGAGAATGACAAATTGAAGAGGAATGACATCATGTTCATCATCAAAAGAAAAATTTCAAGATCTATCCTAAAGTATAATGCTATCAGTGGTAGGATAATATACATATACTTACAAAGAAGACTAGTTAATACTACTATTATTCACATTCATGCAATAACTACTAAAGCTGAAGATGAAGAAATTGAAGATTTTTTTTTTTTTGGCCAACTTCTGCACTCTGAAATTGATCAAACATGCAATCAACATGTATTGATAATTATTAGTGATTGAAATGAAAAAGTTGGAAACAAAGAAGAAACATTGATAGTCTGCCTTGGTGATAAAAATGACACCAGAGTGTACATGATAGAATTTTGCAAGACCAGCAACTTATTTATTGCAAATATCTTTTTCAACAACATAAGTAGTGACTACACATGTGGACCTTGCCAGATGGAATACACAGGAATCAAATCAATTACATCTAAGGAATGAGGTGATGGAGAAGCTGATATCATCAGGCAGAACAAGGCCAGAAGCTGACTGTGAAACAGACCATCAATTGCTCACATACAAGTTCATGTTGATGCTGAAGATAATTAAAACAAGTTCATGAGAGCCAAAATATGACCTTAATTACATACCACCTGAATTTAGAGAGCTCTGGTGGCATATTGGGTAAGACATTTGACTGCTAACCACAAGGTTGGCAGTTAAAACCAACTATTTGCTCTACGGGAGGAAGATGAGACAATCTACTGCTGTAAAGATTTACAGCTTTGGGGGTCACTATGTGTCAGAATTGAATCAATGGAAATGGGTATATGAATTCAGAGAACATCTGAAGAATAGATTTGACACACTAAACACCTATGACTGATGACCAGATGAGTTGTAATATGACATGAAGAACATCATATATGAAGAAAACAAAAGATCATTAGAAAAACAGGAAAGAAAGAAAAGACCAAAATGGATGTCAGAAGAGACTCTGAAACTTGCTTTTCAATGGGGAGTATCTAAAGTGATTGGAAGAAATGATGAAATAGAAGAGATGAACAGAAGATTTCAAAGGGTAGCTTGAGAAAACTAAGTGTTATAGTGAAATGTGCAAAGACCTGGAATTAGAAAACCGAAAGGGAATAATACTTTTGGCATTTCTCATGCTGAAAGAATTGAAAAAAAAATTCAAGCCCTGAGTTGCAATATTGAAATATTCTACGGGCAGAATATTGAACGATTCAGGAAGCATTAAAAGAAGATGGAAGGATTATACATAGTTACTGTACCAAAAAGAATTGGCCAATGTTCAGCCATATCAGGTGGTAGCATATGGTCAAGAACAGATGGCATTGAAGGAAGAAGTCCAAGTTTCACTGAAGGAATTGGTGAAAAATAAAGCTTCAGGAATTGATAGAATATCCACTGAGATTTTTCAACAAATGGGTGCAGCAATGGAGGTTCCCACTCATTTATGCCAAGAAATTTGGAAGACAGCTACCTGGCAAATCAACTGGACGAAATCCATATTCAAAGAAAGGTGATCCAACAAAATGCAGAAATTATTGGATAATGTCATTAATATCACATGCAAGTAAAATTTTGCTAAAGATAATTAAAAAATGGCTGCAGTGATACATCGATAGGGTACTGCTAGAAGTTGAAGCTGGCTTCAGAAGAGGACGTGGAATGAGGAATACCACTGCTAATGGCAGATGGATCTTGAATGAAAACAAAAAATACCAGAAAGATGTTTACCTGTGTTTTCTTGACTATGCAAAGGCATTCCACTGTGTGGATCATAATAATTGTGGATAATATTGGCAAGAATGGGAATTCTAGAACACTTTGTTGTGCTCATGAGGAACCTGTATGTAGACTAAGAGGCAGTCACTCAAATAGAATAAGAGGATATTGAGTTGTTTAAAATCAGGAAAAGTGTGAATCAGGGTTGTATTTTTTCACTACACCTATTCAATCTGTGTCCTGAGCAAATCATCCCAGAAGTTGGACTATATGAAGAACAAAATGGCATCAGGATAGGAGGAAGACTCATTTAACAACCTCCAATATGCAGACTATACAGCCTTGCTTGCTGAAATGAAGATGACTTGAAGTGCTTACTGATGAAGATCAAAGACTACAGCCTTCAGTATGGATTAAACCTCAACAGGAAAAAAAAAAGCAACCTAACAACTGGACCAATAAGCAGCACCATGATAAATGGAGAAAAGATTGACGTTGTCAAGAATTTCATTTTACCTGGATCCACAATCAATGCCCATGGAAACCAGCAGTCATGAAATCAGAAATCAAATGATGTACTGCACTGGGCAAATCTGCTGCAAATGACCTCTTTATTATTAGGTATTAATTAATTATTTTTTTAAAACTTTTTTTGGTTTTATTTTTGATTTAGGTGAAAGTTTACAGCACAAATTCATTTTCCTTTCTACAGTTCATACACACTTAGTTTTGTAACATTGGTTGCAATCCCCACAATGTAACAATTCTTTTCTTCTCCCTCCCTTTGGTTACCTTTTCCCTGTGTCCTTCTTTCCTGTGCATTCCTACCCTCTGAGCTTTCTTCTGATCTCCCATGGTTGACTGTTCTAAGGAGCGTACCTACCTGGTGTAATTGTTCACTTTGTAGGCCTATCTATTATTTGCCTGGAAGTCATGGGAGTGAGTTCAATTCCAGACCTGAAGGGTGACTCAGGGCCATTGTCTTGAGAGTTCCACCAGTCTCTGTCATACCAGTAAGCCTTGTGTTTTTTATGATTTTGAATTTTGCTTCACATTTTTTTCCTAGTCTATTCAGGATCTCTTACTTTGACCCATTTCTGAGTGGATGGCAGTGGTAGCTGGGCACTGTGTAGTTCTTCTGGTCTCAGTTATGACTGAGGTTCCTGTGGTCCACTAGTGCCTTGGACTAATTGTTTCCATGCATCTTTAATTTTTTTCACTCTTCTTTGCTCCAGATGAGGAGAGACCAATTGTTGCATCTTAGATGACTGCTTGCAAGCTTTTAAGACCCCAGTTGCTAAACACCAAAGTAGGATGCAGAACAATGCTTTTGTGTAGTATATTATGCCAATTGAGCTTGATGTCTCTGTGACCATGTTTCTGAGCCCATGGGCCCAGCAATTCACTCCCTCAATGTGTTTGGCTGTGGCTAAGAAGTTATCATAACTTTGTCCCCTGTTAGCTATATATAGACATTCTTATGGCACATATAAATACGTATGTAGAAATATCATCTGCCACACTTACATATGGCCATGAGCACATTCCCTTTTACCTACCAAAACCTGATCATTTTGCCTGCCTATGTATGTATCTAGGAGCTCTGGTGGCATAGTGCCTAAGCCATTTGATTGCTAACCAGAAGGCTGGTGGTTCAAACCCACCAGCCACTCCTCGGAAAGAAGGTTGGGCAATCTACTTCTGTAGTGTTACTGCCTTGGAAACCCAAGGTGGGGTCTCTATGAGTTGTATTGACTCGATGGTGGTGAGTTTTCGTTTTTAGTATATGCATGTGAAAGATGGACAATGAATAAGGAAGATGAAAGAAGAATTGATATATTTAAGTCGTGGTGTTGGCAAAAGATATGGAAAATACTTCTGGACTACCAGAAAAAGAAGAAATCTGTCTTGGAAAACTACAGCCAGAATGCTCATTAGAAGCAAGAATGGCCAGACTTAATCGCGTATACTTTGGTCATGTTGTCAGAAGGGAATAGTCCTTGGAGAAGGATATTATACTTGATAAAGTAGATGGTCAGCAAAAAAAGAGACGACAACAAGATGAGTTGACACAGTGGCTGTGGCAATGGGTTCAAGCACAGCAATTATTGTGAGAATGGCTCAGGACTGGGCATTTTTTTTTTCTTGTTGTTCTGTTGTACAAAAGGTCACTATGAGTCAGAGCGCCAAACAACAACAGAGCTGGCCCACTGAAGTCAGACTTATAACTTCCTGAACTATGAGAAAATAAATTTCTCTGTTAAAGCCATCCATTTGTGGTATTTCTGTTACAGCTGTTCTAGATAACTAAGAAAACCGAAAAAGCAAACTCACTGCCATCGAGTTGATTCTGACTCGTAGCAACCTCCATTGGGTTTCCAAAGTGGTAAATCTTTAGAAGTAGATTGCCTCATCTTCCTTCTGCAGAGAGCTGGTGAGTGAACCACCAACCTTCTGGTTAGCAGTCAAATGTCTTAAACATTGCACCATCAGAGCTCCTAGATAACTAACAAAGTGATACATAAAATAAAGGTGTACATAGAGTTTATTTACCTATTACAAATAATTTCCTTTTGCTTTCTTGTTAATAACTTTTATACATATTTTGCACATAACTCTCTTTCCACTGAAGCAACTAGCAATCAGGAAGAGGTGTTGTTGTTGTTGTTATTGGTGGGGTGGTGGTGGTGGTGGTGGAGTGTATGTGTGTGTGTGTGAGAGAGAGAGAGAGAAGGAGAGAGAGAGAGAGAGAGAGAGAGAGAGAGAGAGAGAGAGAGAGAGAGAGAGAGATTGAAAGATTTTTTGAGTAAGCTGATCCAAGTTGAATTCCTATCACTTGTAAGAGTTCTAACAATTATTAGCTTAAAAGTTTTAATGAATGTAAATGAAAGTAAAGAAGAAGTATGGTAAAAAAAGTATGCTCATTATTTCTTCTCCTTATTGTGGATCTCATTCATATCCGCTTCTCAGAGAATCTCCTTCTACAGTCCGTGTTGAGTGGGCAGCAGTCTATATGGCATTATGCACTTTACCACAGTTGATCAGACTGAGTATGAATACCTGACTGAAGGTGAGCCAATCAGACTCTTTTTTCATGATTTGGAATTTAGACTTAGAAACTCTAGTCACTTAACTGTAGGTGTCAGATTTACAAGGTGATGTCGACTCCATGAAACTCCAATTTGCGTGTGTGTGTCTGTAGGGGGCATTTTGGGTCATATGGATTGATTTGCAGAGGGACTGGTTTGCCAAGTGGAATAGAGAATGGAGTAGATGTTCAGAGAGGCAGAGATCATGTGCCCCCCATCCCCCAGGCAGAGATAGAAGAGAGAGCGTGTGTCTCGATTTCTGATGATTTTCCAGTTCCTAGTTCCAGTCTTTCTGGAAGCCTAATTATACATCTTGCCCTGGGTTCTCTGAGATGTTATAACAAATCCTATGTTTTCTTGGTTCAAGCAGATTTTTATTTTCCACAATCAAATGATCCCTGATCAAGACAAGCACTTAGCACCATACCCATTTAGTGAGTGCTCTGTAAGTGCTTGTTGTTATATTGTTGTGCTTAGGGATTTATTGAGGTTTACATAAAGTGCTTTGGGAATAGGATGAAAGGAGGGTGAATTTATTTAGTGCCCTTTTGGAGCTACTGGGGAGAGTCTTAAAGGACGACAGATACTTAGGTTGTCTCTTTTTTGCGATTGCAAATAATGCTGCAGTGAATGTGGGGGTGCATATATCTGTTCTTGTTGTGGCTCTCATTTCTGTATAATATCAAATGGAAACAACCTTAGTGCTTTAATTAATGATTAACATTGTATATTACTCCACTGTGTGTATACACCATAGTGGTATACACACACAGTGGAATAATATACAATGTCGAAGAATAATGATGAATACGCAAAACACCTCATGACATGGATGAACCTGGAGGACATTATGCTAGGTAAAATAGTCAGCCACAAAAGGACAAAAATTGTATGAAATCATTCTTACAAAATGTCAAGAAAAGATTTACATACAGAAAGAAGCAGTCTCTCATGGTTACTAGGGATGGAAGGGGGAGGGAGGGAAAATCACTAACTAGAGAGGAGATGTATTAACTTAGTGAAGGAAAAGGCAATATACAATGAGAGGGAAGTCAGCACACCATGACAAAGGCAAAGGAAGATACTAGGAGGTGCACAGAGTGAAAGACAGCAAAGGTAAATGCTAACACAATCCTACAATAACAGTAATAATGAACAATAATCTATGAGTGGATACGTAGGTAGTCATGCCAGCTGGACGGGGTCAGGTGATGAATAGTATTATACCCATAGGTTGGAAGGGGATATTTTTACACACATATTTGTATGTGCTGAAATATATCCAGGTACATAGTAGAGCACACAGGGAGCAAAGTTATGAAAACTTAGTCATAACCAAACATCCTTAAGGGAAAGAGTCATTGGGCATGGGAGCCCAGCACAATAGTCTCAGGGGATTTTTAGGACTACTGGTATAATAGTCCACAAAGACAATGTTCTACATCCTATTTTGATGAGTAGCAATTGGGGTCTTAAAAGCTCATGAGTGGCCATCGGAGATGCAAGTACTGGACTCTTCCCATCTGGAGCAAAGAAGAGTGAAGAAAACTAAAGACTCAAGGAAACAATCCAAAGGACTAATGGACAATGCAAACCACAGTCCTCACTAGCCTGAGACCGGAAGAAGTAGATGGTGCCTGGCTACCACCACACTGGCAACTGCTCTGGATCAAGATCCTGGGAAGAGTGAGAGAAAAATGTAGAACAAAATTCAAAATCATAAAAAAAGACTTGCTATGTCTTTGGCTCTTACATACCCCTCAACCCTGGAACTGAACCAGTTTGGCCAAACAATAGACAGGACCATAAAGTGAACAGTAACACCAGTGAGGAATGTAATCCCAGAACAATTTGGTCCCATACTGGACCAAAAGGACAGTATGTACCAAAAACCAAAAGCTCAGAAGGCAGGAAAGAAGGATGAACGGAGACAGGAAATGCAGGGAGGAAGTGGGAAGAATGTTGTGTCATTGAGGGGATTGCAACTAATGTCAAGAAACAAAATGTGTATAGATCGTTGAACGGAAAACTAATTTGCTCTGTACTTTCACCGAAACCACAATAAAATGTTCAAAAAAAAAGAGACAAAATAACAAGAAGGGTGGTGATATTTGGACAGATGGAGGTAGGAGGCCAAAGACTTCACACAGAGGGATGGTCAGCAAAGGCAAGTGGAGGGTTTCTTTGAAGAAAGGAGAACTTGGGAGGTGGGAAAATGTGTGTTTGAAGGGAGGCTGGGTGTGGTTGGAACTGGCCTCATGTACCATGTGAAGAGAGTTTTTCTATTCTGAAAGGCTTACAAAGTAGGCAGTAGGGATCAGGATATGGCCTTTTTTTTTTTTTTTAAACCAGAAATTTGACAACAAAGTAAGTTGCTTTAAATGTACTGTTCTGATACCAGTGTATAGGATGAAGTGGATAGGAATGGAACTGTATTGGGAGATTGTGGCAGTTTGGGTAAGAAGAAATTAAGGGGAGATGAGATATCAATAAATGGTTTGCCCCAAAGGATGAACATATAAATGACATATGTGAGGAACCTCATACTGACAAAATGGTGCACATGTATACAATTAGCCTCATCATCTTCTCCACACAGGAGCTATTCTAGTTATGTGATCGCTTGATTAGCAGCGGAGTCCTGCCCTTTGACTCCATCTCTCAACTATACACATGAGGCTCTTTTATCCAAATTCAAATGGTAGATTTTCCACTTCTTCCTCATAATGCTGCATATCTGATTAGACTATTTCAGATATTCTGTATTTGTGCCTGTACAGACATACACACAGTAATTTTGGAAGAATCTCAAACTAACAATTTATACAGGCTGAGTTGGGACCTATTTTCCTTCACTGTGGCATTTTGACAGCAAGAAAAATGACTCTAGGATAGAATTTATTGATTCACAAAAGGCCTTTCTTGTGAATTTGGATACAGATCCATCTGTGCAGTCTAGACAAATCTGTGTCTATTCGGGAGGCAAAAAACTATTGTATTATAGATGTTGTCACAGAAACTGACCTGAAGAGAGATTCGACTGTCCCAGTGGATGGTGCAGAAGTAATCCATACACATATTTGACTCAGTAAATATTCTTATAAATAATACTGAGGATGATATTTTACATTTGGGGGAATAATTCTTATACAGTGGAAGTTAGGGAAAAATAAATTGAGAATATACTGCTCAGTTCTGGCCATGTGGTCATTTTAACGATGCTGTAAAAATAGAGATGGAACAAGTGAGTGCTTCTTTATGAGGATGGGCTGACTACTTAATGCTCTCAAGCTAGAAAGATGAAGGTGAAGTGGGATGTGATAAAAAAAATTACAGTGTCGTGAAAGGAATGAATCAGGTGAGTAACAAATCAGAGAGTAAAGAATAAGGAGCACATATTAAGGTAGTTTGAAGACACACAAAAAAGAGTGTGGTTTTACACTTCCAGTAAAATTCTGAAAGTCATTATTCCTAGTGGTATTATTGTTTGTTGTTAGGTGCCATCAAGTTGGCTCCGAATTGTAGTGACCCTATGTACAACAGAATGAAATACTGCCTGGTCCTGTGCCAGCCTCACAATCATTGTGTTTGAGCTTGTTGTTGCAGCCACTGGGTCATTCCATCTCACTGAGGGTCTTCCTCTTTTTTCCTCATCATCTACTTTATCAAGAATGATGTCCTCCTCATAACAGGTTTTGATAGAAGACTCACCATTCTCACTTTTAAGAAACATTCTGGCTATACTTTTTCTAAGAGAGACTGGTTAATTCTTCTGGCAGTCCATGATATAATCAACATCTTTCACCAATACCATATAATTAAAATGCATCAATTTTTCCTCAGTCTTCCTTATTCCCTGTCCAGCTTTCACATGCCTATGAGGCACTTGGAAATATCATGGCTTGAGCCAGGCACACCTTAGTCTTCAAGATGACATTTGTTCTTTAACTTTAAAGAGGTCTTTTGGAGCAGATTTGCCCAATGCAATATACATCATTTGATTTCTTGACCGCTGCTTCCATGGGCATTGGTTGTAGATCCAAGTAAAATGAAATCCCTGACAACTTCAATTTTTTCTCCATTTATTGTGATGTTGCTTATTAGTCCAGTTATGAGGATTTTTGTTTTCTTTATGTTGAGGGGTAATCCATAATGAAGGCTGTAGTCTTTGATCTTCATCAGTAAATGCTTCAAGTCCTCTTCACTTTGAGCAAGCAAGGTTGTGTCATCACAATTATTTGCTCAGTGTACAGATTGAATAAGTATAGTAAAAGGATACAACTCTGATGCACAACTTTCCTGACTTTAAACCATGTAGTATCCGTTTGTTCTGTTCCAATGACTGTCTCTTGGTCTATATACAGGTTCTACATGGGCACAATTAATTAAGTGTTCTGGAATTTCCATTCTTTGCAATGTTATGCATAATTTGTTATGATCCACACAGTCGAGTGACTTTGAATAGTCAGCAAAACAGGGGCAAACATCTTTCTGGTATTCTTTTTTCATAGCCAAGATCCATCTGACATCAGCAATGATATCCTTCATCCCAGATCCCCTTCTGAAAATGGCTCAAATTTCTGGCAGTTTCCTCTCTATATGATGCTGGAACCATATTTGAATTATTTTCAACATAATTTTTTTGTGTGTGACATCAATAACATTGTTTGAAAATTTCCACATTCTATTGGACCACCTTTCTTTAGAATAGGCATGCACATGGAACTCTTTTGGTCGATTGTTAGGAAGCTGTCTTCTAAATTCCTTTCTTTTTTTTTTTTTAAATGCATTTTATTGAAATATAATTTAGGTACAGTGAAATACACAAAACTAAAGTGACATGGGCCAATGCTTTTTTT
>NW_006921829.1:4580489-4588705 GCF_000298275.1 Orycteropus afer afer | reverse complement strand
TGGATGTAGTATTCCCCATGATGAGACTGGTAATCAACTCCATGGTGGAATCTACTGTGAGCAGCTGAGTAGCTGCCTTTGGGTATGTGGTCTGCTTCCCATATATAAGCAGGAGCTTTGGGAATGGTCTCTAGCCTATGGCACGCTTGGACCCTGCATGTAGCTGTGTCATTGCTCAGCAGCCTGCTATGCTCTGCCGACCTTGGGATTTACAATGGACTTAAGTCAATGGCCTGCCGTGTGGTAACATCGGGACTGTGCCGTTTTGTTTGTCGACCTTGGGCTTGTTAGCTTCAGCAGCCAGTAGCCGCCTGAGTGAAGAGATGCCTCTAGCTTCAGTGGGCTGGGAGTAGGAGGCAGAGCTGGACTCCAAGGTAGAGGGGCTTTCACCCAGCCCCTAGAGCCTGGCACTTTGAACTTGGACTTAAAGCCTCAAAATTTTAAGAATAAACTCCTGTTTGTTACGGCCATCACATTTGTGGTATATTCTTGTCAGAGCAGCACTAGGTAATTAGAACACTGGGTCAAATGGTATCTCCAATTCCAATTTTCTAAGAAATCGCCATTCTGCTTTCCACAGTGGTTGCATCACTTCACAGTCCCACTAGCAGTGTATGAGAGTCCCAATCTCTCCACATCCCTGCCAGCATTTGTTATTTTCTGTCTTGTTGAAACTTGCCATCAGTGCTGGGGTGAGACAGTATCTCATGTTGTTTTGATTTACATCTCTCTGATGGCTAGTGATTGTGAACATCTTTTCATGTATTTGCTGGCCACCTGAATGTCCTCCTTCATGAAGTGTCTGTTCATGTCTTCTGTCCATTTTTCAATTAGATTGTTAATTCCTTTGGTGTTGAGGCCTTGGAGTTTTCTATAAATCTTAGAGATAAGTCCCTTGTCAGATATGTAATTACCAGCAAATATGAATTTGTTGTTGTCATTTTTGTTATGTGCTTTTTCATGGTGTCGATTTCCTTGTTCCATATAATTTTCTATGCTGAGTTCATTTTGTTTATGAATCATGTTATCACTTCCTTCGTTGCTATTGTTTTAGTATTTGCTAAATATTTGTGCTGGCCCTCTTTATTATTTTGATGTGAAGGTTTATCATTTTTCTTTGAGGTTACCCTGTGATTTATAGTTTTCTTCCCAAGTGTAGAACAGTCTTTTCTATCTTGTAGTTGTCTTGACTTCCCTACCATGTAGAAGTTCTTTAACGACACAGTTTTTTCTCTCTTTTTGGTTTGTAGTTGTTCTCAGTTGTCAGTTGATGTCTCTGGTTCCCTGTTTACAATCTTGTGGGCTTATTTACTTTGGATACTGCCATAGCTGTGTTGGTTTCTGGGTTATATCATTATGTGTGTTAATGGTCAGTTGTTGTTGGCTGTTGTTGCTTCTCTGTCCAAATGGCTCCCTTTAGCATCTCTTGTAAGGTTGGTGTGATTTTAACAAACTCCCTTAATTTCTGCTTATCTGGAAATGTCCTAATTTCACATTCATATCTGAGAGACAATTTTGCTGAGTACATAATTCTTGGTTGGAAATTTTTCTCTTTCAGGGTTTTATATATACCATCCTATTGTCTTCTTGCCTGCATGGTTTCTGTCAAGAAATCTGAGTTTAGTCCTATTGGTTGCCCCTTGTAGGTAACTTTTCATTTTTTCTGTGCTACTTTCAGGATTCTTTGTCTTTGGTTTTGGTGAGTTTGATGATGATATGCCTTGGTGATTTTCTTTTGGGGGCTATCCTGTTTGGGGTTCATTAGACTTCCTGAATGGATATATTCTCATCTGTCATCATACCAGAAAAATTCTCTTCCAACAATCTTTGACAATTTTCTGTGTGGTTTTATCTGTCTCTTCCTGTTCTGGAATTCTAATTACACATAGGTTATTCTTTTTGATGGTATACCACAGAACCTTAGGCTTTCTTTATTTTGTTTTGATCTTTTTTCTGATTTATCCCGTTCCAAAGAAGTGTTCAAATATTTGCCTTCAATCTCACTAATTCTGTCTTCCATTGATTCAATTCTGCTCCTTTGCCCATTCAACATCTTATTTATTTCTGCAAATTTAATATTAATCTTCTGGATTACTGTGTGTAGATTTTGTATCATTTCTAATTTTTCAATTATTTTGTCATTTTGTGCTTGTATTGTCTTTCTTAATTGTTGTAGAGTTTTCTCTGTGTTTTCCTCAATTTTGTCAGTGTTTTCCTTGATCTGTCTCTCAATCCTTTGAAGATAACTAGATATAATTCTTTTGAATTCCTTATCAGGCATTTCCAATGCTGCTTCTTCCTCAAGGTGTGTTTTGGGTCTGTATCCTGGTCCCTTGTTTCCCCTGCTTTATCTTGCTTCTTTGTGTGGACTGTGATGCTCTGTTGTCTCTGAGGCATGTGCTTTTTTTGTGTTTATATTTAATTGATGATTGTATGTTGGAGTGACTTGCCCATGATTTTCATTTTCTTTGTTTTGTTTGTATGTTATCTACGCAAGCAGAGTACTGTGCTGTGCTCCACTATTCACTAGTTGACAGCACTTATACACTCACCACCTGTTTCCTTTCCTGTTCTCAGCCTTTCATATGTCCCTGACAACCTTGACAAACATAGCCTACTTTTAGGTCCCTGGAATCTGAATGAGAATGCTGTCACTTTAAAATCCAAAATGGTAGCCACTTGTAAAGATTCAAAATGGCTGTGCCCTCAGCACTTTAAATATCCAAAATGGCCACCACTTGTAAACATTCAAAATGGCTGCATTCTCCAGACAGCAGTAAGTCAAGAGCTTAGGTTGTCTCACTCCTTGCTGTTTCCTTCCTAGTCATAGGACACCAGCGCAGTTGTCCCTGCAGTTGTTGGTGATCAGGGCTAATCTTTATTTAGGTCAATTTTCAGGTTGCAACACCACTTGGAAATATTTAGGCTGTTGGTCTTGTCAGAGTAGGTAACAGTCCGCAGCTCTGACCATCTCTGTACTTACTGTTTTCGTTCAGGTTTTTCCACTAGTTGGTGCCTAATCCACTTCTGTGTAGTTCCTTTCAAAGCTCAGAGCTCCAGGATTGTCTTCTGTATCTCTGTCGATTGGTCTTTCTTTTCTTTGTTGAAGAGTGTCTCTGTTGCTTGTCTGCCTATTCCTCCATCTTACTAAAGTCATGTCTTCTAAATTTCTTGACATAGACAATGAGTGCTTCCAGCATTGCATCTGTTTGTTGAAACATCTCAGTTGGTATTCTGTCAATTCCTGGAGACTTGTTTTTCACCGGTGCCTTCAGTGTGCATTTCTTCCTTCAGTAGCATCAATTTTACCTCCTGAAATGGTTGAATATTGACAAATTCTTTTTGCTACAGTGACTCTGTAAATTCTCTCCATCTTCTTTTGATGCTTTCAGCATTATTCAATATTTTACCTACAGAATCATTTTATGTTGCAACTTGAGGCTTAAATTTTTTCTTCAGTTCTTTCAGCTTGAGAAATTCTGTGTATGTTCTTCCTTTTTGGATTTCTAACTCTAGGTCTTTGCACCTTTCATTGTAATTCTTTACTTTGTCTTCTTGATCCACCCTTTGACATCTGTTCAGCTCTTTTACTTTATCATTTCTTCCATTTGACTTAGCTATTCTCCTTTTAAGAACAAATTTTAGAGTCTTTTCTGACATCCTTTTTGATCTTTTTTTTTCCTTATCTGTCTTTTAATGATCTTTTCCATTCTTCATGCATGATGTCCTTGATGTCATCCCGTAACTCATCTGGTCTTCAGTCAGTAATGTTTAATGTGTCAAGTCTGTTCTTGAGATGGTCTCTAAATTCAGGTGAGGATACTCAAGGTTATGGAGCTCTGGCGGTATAGTGCCTAAGGCATTTGACTGCTAACCAGAAGGATGGTGGTTCAAACCTACCAGTCTCTCTGTGGGAAGAAGATGAGGCATAATCTACTTCCATAAGATTTACAACCTTGGAAACCCAATGGGAGTTTGGGAGTTGCTATGAGTCAGAATTTACTTGATGGCAGTTTTTTTTTTTTTTATACTCAAAGTTGCACTTTGGCTGTCATGGACTTGTTTTAATTTTCTTCACCTTCAACTTGCTTACGAGTAATTGATGGTCTGTTCCTCAGCTGGTCCCTGCCTTGTTCTGACTGATGACATTGAGCTTCTCCATCATCTCTTTCCACAGCTTGCTGTGTATTCCATCTTTCACCCAAATCACAATTAAAATAAAAAGAAATTGAATTGGAAGTTTTAAATCTTTTTTCTAGTCTCTATTGCAGACTAAATAGCATAGCATTTCTTGATCCTTGAAGGTTTGTATAAACTTCTGGGCTTTAAGATTTGGCAGTTCTCATGATGTTTCAGTATCTTTGATGGTATTAGTTTGTTCCTATTTTTTTTTTACTTCTTCTTGAGTCAATTTTGCTATTTTATATTTTCTTACACAAATATGTTATCAAGATTTCTATTAAATGTCTAATATCTATTTATGTCTCATGTTCAAATTTGAATGCTTAATTAATTTTCATTACTTTTTAATAATGGAATATTTAAGTTATAGGTTTTCTACTGAGTTTTGGCCAAACAAGGGAGTCAAAGGATATGATGTGGTTGCTAATAGTATTTTCTTAATAGTCAGAACTATTTTTGTTGACCAAAGAATTGTTTAGAAGACCACTTTTTTTTAGTTTCCAAGTGCTTTGATTTATTTTATTATTTTGCATTAATTTCTTGTATTATTGAATTATAGTGAGGAAATATGATTCTTAAAATGTCTACTTTTTTTGTGTTTATTGAGGTTTTCTGCCTAGGATATGATCCATGTTTTAAATGTCCCATGAGAAACTGGAAAACCCATGTATTCCCTAGAGGAAAACATAGGCTACATACTTACAAAAGCAAACTGATTAATTCCATTATTCAATCAAAATATTTTTCTTACTAGTTTAGACTTTTTGAATTGCCAATGGAATATGAAATTTGCTGCTATAATTAATTTTGTTGATTTCTCTTGCATATCTAATAGCTTTTAAAATATCATTTCAGCACTATAATATTAACATATATATTTTGTTTTGTTGTTATTTTACAAATTTGTCTAATTTAATAGATTTTCTTGGCATTTAATTCTGTTTGTTGATTAATATTGCTCCTGTTCTCTATGTTTGAATTTCCCTGTTGTATCTTTGCCCATCTTTTTACATGTTAACTTTTCCATGTAATTTTACTTTAAGTGTGTGTCTTATAAACAGTATATAGTTGTATTTTATTTGTTGATCCAATGTTTCTTTATCTTTTATCAGTGGATTTTATCATAATCACATTTATCAGTCTTATTTCTGTCATTTTATTATATATATTTTTTCAAAATTTCCTTCTCTCTTTCTTTCTCTCCAACATTGTTTTAGTTAACCTAGCCCTTTATTTCTCTAAATGTTAGTCTGAAATTTCCATATTTCTAGTCCCCTATACACAGTTATTTAAAATATTTGAACCAAGAATAAAAGAATATCAATGACATCTCCCCATATAAGATGAGAGATTTATGATACCTACATTTCCTTCATGCTTTCATCCTTCTAGCCCTTTAGATCCAGAATATTTTTATTTATTTATTTATTTATTTTTACATTATGCAGATATTTCTAAGACTTTTAAAAAGTGTTTGTATTAAATTTCAAAACCTTTTGCAAATTGATTATATGGGCACTAATGGTAAATTCCTTTCACAGAGTGGCTGGTGGGTTTGAACTGCCAACTTTCTAGTCAGCACTCAAATCCCTTAGACAATGTGCCACCACTGATGCCTAAGATATTTGACTACTAACCAGAAAGTTTGTGGTTCAAACCCACTAGACGCTCCATGGAAGGAAGACATATTGCATAAAGATTTACCACCTTGGAAACCCAATTGGGGTCACTATGAGTTGGAATCCCTTCAATGGCAATGGTTTTGGTTTTGGTTTGGTTTGATGGTAAATTAGTAGAAATTGGTTTCATTGTCCACTGTCACTATTTTAACACTGAGCCATACCTACACTTGAGTTCTGTTTATGAATTTATTTCTCAGTATGATGCAATATTCTTCCAAGTAACTTTTTTCAAGAACGGCATATGGGTAATTTTCTGAGTCCTTGTATGTTTGCTTAGCAGTTTATATAATTTTTAGATTTCAATATTTAAATTATTCTAAAAACTCTATAGACAGTGCTTCATCACCTTTTACATTTATGTTAATTTAGGAGGAAGATAAAAAGCTGATACTTTTTTTTTTCTGTTTGTGTGCTACTTGTTTCCATAATATTCAGATATTTGTATTGGATATGGGTCTTTATCCAGGTCTTTGCATAGTGCCTAAGGCATTTGACTGCTAACCAGAAGGCTGCTGGTTCAAACCCACCAGCCACTCCTCAGAAGGAAGACTGGACAATCTACTTCCATAGAGATGTCACTTCAGAAACCCAAGGAGGGGTTTCTATGAGTTAGGACTGACTTGACAGCAGTGAGTGAGTTAGTTAGTTAGTTGCTGAAAGTGAGGAAGACTTGAAGTACTTACTAATGAAGATCAAAGACAAAAGCCTTCAGTATGGATTATATTTCAACATAAGGAAAACAAAAATCCTCACAACTGGACCAATAAACAACATCAAAACAAATGGAGAAAAGACTGAAGTTGTCAAAGATTTCATTTTACTTGGATCAACAATCAACACCTGTGGAAGCAGCAGTCAAGAAATCAGACAATGTATTGCACTGGACAAATCTGCTACAAGAGACCTTTTTAAAGTGTTAAAGAGCATTGATATCACTTTGAAAAGTAAGGTGTACCTAACCCAAGCTATGGTCTTTTCAATCACCTTATATGCCTGTGAAATATAATGAATAAGGAAGACTGAAGAAGAGTTGATGCCTTTGAGTTGTGATGTTGGCGAAGAATACTGAAAGTACCATGGACTACTAGAAGACTGAACAAATCTCTCCTGGAAGAAGTGCAGCTGGAATGCTCCTTAGAAATGAGAATGGCCACACTTTGTCTCACCCACTTTGGTCATGTTATCAGAAGGGACCAGTCCCTGGAGAAGGATATAATGTTTGGTAAAGTAGAGGGTCAGAGAAAAAGGGGAAGACCCTCAATGAGATGGACTGACACAGTGGCTGCAATGATGGGCTCAAGAATAGTAAGGACTGTGAAGATGGCACAGGACCAGGCATTGTTTCATTCTCTTGTACAGAGGGTCACTATGAGTCAGAGCCAACTCGATGGCACCAAACAACAGCAGGTCTTTAAACTGTGTCCCAGTTCTGGGAATATTTTTTAATAGGGGAATGGGGTCTGTATCTCTAATGAAAAGAGTGTCTCACACTGGGTTCTCCAGAGACACAAAAGCAAGGAAACATATGTGTGTGTGTGTATAAAGATATATATGTTCCTTGCTTTTGCTTCTCTGGAGAACGCAGGTTAAGACACTCCTCTTGTCATTAGAGAGACATATATAATACATATATATATCTTCATATATATATATGTATATGAAGAGAGAAAAAAAATTATATCAAGGAAATGGCTCACACAGCTGCAGAGGCTGGCAAGTCCAAATTCTGTGGGTCAGACTTCAAGCTGGAAACTTCTGCAGACTCACATTGTTTCAGGGCTTGATGAATCCAAGAGCAGCAGATAATACCGCAGGCTGTTGGCTTAGAAGGCTGACAGATCTAAGAGTGACAGATAAGATGGCAGGTTTTCGAAGACAGGCTATGAAGGCAACAATCCCCAAATCAGCAGGCAATGTGGCAGTCCACTGATTGGAGTCCACATGCTGCTGAGCCAGACGTAGGATCCAGAATGAGCAAAAATCCAAAGATCTTTGCCAAAACCAAAACCAAACTCACTGCCGTGGAGTCAGTCCTGACTCATAGCGACCCCTCTTTGGGTTTCCAAGGCAATATCACTATGTAAGTAGATTTCCTGACTTTCCTTCCGAGGAGCGGCTGGTGGGTTTGAACCCCCAGCCTTCTGGTTAGCATTATAATGCCTGAGGCACTATGCCACCAGAGGTCCTGAGATCTTTGCTAGGATGTCCATATATATTGGAAGCAGGCTACACTCCTGATAAAACTCCTTTTCAACTGATTGGCTGCTCACAGCAGATCTTATCATGGAGGTGATTATATTATATAAGACCTTATATAATTGGCTGCTCACAGCAGATCTTATCATGGAGGTG
>NW_006921829.1:4558527-4579824 GCF_000298275.1 Orycteropus afer afer | reverse complement strand
ATATATATGTAGGAGCTCTGGTAGCATAGTGCCTAAGGCACTTGACTGCTCACCAGAAGGCTGGTGGTTCAAACCTACCAGCCACTCCTCGGAAGGAAGATTGGGTAATCCTACTTCCATAGTGATACTGCCTCGTAAACCCAAGGAGGGGTCACTATGAGTTGGGGCCGACTCAAAGGCAAAACAACAACAACAACAACAACAAATATATATATTTTTTACCTTGAACTATTTGAGAGTACAGTGAAGATATCATGATTCCTCACCCCTAAATACTTCAACATACATCTCTTAAGAATAAGAATATTCTCCTATATAATCATAAGACTTTGAGTTTGTGCTGCAAAGAGAGGTACAAAATTCACCTACCCTGGTAAAGCATTCCACTGCTGAGAAAATCCATTTTATGTAAAAAGAAGTTATGGGTAGGCCATGCAAAATGGAAGCCAGAAATAATTGGAAAGATGGCAGAGGAAAGATGAGAGAGTTTGAGTGTGTCCTGAAAGCCTAAAGGCTAAGAATACCAGATAATTTAAAAATACAGGAAAGATTCAAGAACACATGTAGCTGCAGGGAGGACTGGCCAAAGAACAGAAACAGAGAAAACCATAGGAAATGGAAATGGATGAAGATGTTCTCCATACAGGAATGCAGACACACATGGCAAGATGCCAAAAAAGCCAGGCAAATAAGGGCTCTAGGAGGAATTCAGGGCATGTAGTTGATTGGAATGAAAGCAAAACCCATCAGTAGTAATAGAGGTGGGAAGACTACCCAAAAACCAGGGGAAGAACAATGTGGATTTCAACAGAAGGTAATGTATTGTATTCAGAGACATTATAAAGCGTAGCAATTAGACAGACAACTTAGAGAATGCAGGTGCAAAGGGTAAAATAAGGAAAAGAATGTCTGGCCATGTTATATATAAACCTCTAAGTCTGAGCCAAATTTCTTTGTCTACTCTAGTTACTGTTCCCTTCTTTGTTGACATGTAAAACATTTCCATAAAGTAGTTTGGGGCATTTTAGTGAGATGAAGCTCATTCATGGTAGAAAACAAAAGACTATGGGAGGATTTTATGGTATTTGACAGTTGCTTTAAAATATAAAGTTGGATTTGTTTCTTTGACCATTCTTGTGTGCCTTACAGAATCAATCTTGTGGTTTAATGAGTTTATACCTTGTTCATTTATATTTTTTCACACTGGCTTTTGAACTTGATTGCAAATAATTTAACCAAGAGCATGTGTTTGGCTTTATTCTTCCTTGGAGCAGCCTGGGGTCACCTTTGAGAAGTTATCCAAGAATTAACTGACCTAAGCCTACTGTTTTTGGGAAAACACACATTTGTGGTTTTGTCCCATTTCAGTTAGAATCTTCCTCATGGGGAATGAATACTTATTCTTTGGCACCTGGAAGGTGAGACAGCATCTTAAATGACCAGAAACAGAGTACGAAACTCTTTCAACTTATCCACTTGCCCACACACCATCCTTCTTTCTTCAGTGAAATGATCTTTTAAAAATAAAATACAACATGGCAGATGGGATCCAAACTAACTCAAAGGGGGAAAAAAAAGTTAGGGGAGCTCATAAACTAAAATGTTGATTTTGTAACAATACTTTGTCATCTGTGAAAAGATAGAACTGATAAAGAAGAAAGTGAGAAGAAGTAGGAAAGGAATAAAAAGGGAGAATATCTGCTTATTTATTTAACTAATATTTCATGGACACTAAATGGTGTTCTCCAGTACTTGCTTTAGCTTCCAGACTAAGACAGATTGGGAAAAAGGACTTGACAATCTACTTCTGAAAATACTGGCCAGTGAAAACCTTATGAATAGCAGTGGAACATTGCCTGGTATAGTGCTGGAAAATGAGTCCCTTGGGTTGGAAGACACCTGAAGTATAACTAGGGAAGAGTTGCCTCCTCAAAGTAGAGTGGACCCTAATGGCATGGATGGAGTAAAGCTTTGGAGACCTTCATTTGCTCATGTAACATGATTCAAAATGAGAAGAAATGGCTGCATACATCCATTAATAATTGGAATGTGGAATATATGAAGTATGAATCTAGGAAAAATGGAAGTTATAAAAAAATGAAATGGAATGCTTGAAGATCAGTATTGTAGGCACTAGTGAACTGAAATGGACTAGTATTGGCCAATTTGAATTAGATAATCATATGGTCTACTATTCTGGGAATGACAAATTGAAAAGGAACTGCATCACATTAATCATCAAAAAGAACATTTCAAAATATATCCTGAAGTACAATGATGCCAGTGATAGGACAATATCCCTTTGCCTACATATTAACTGGAAGACCAGTTAATATGACCATTATTGAAATTTACACACCAATCACTAATGATGCTAATGATGAAGAAATTGAAGATTTTTACCACTTCAGCAGTGTGAAATTGATCAAACATGCAATCAAGATTACTGATGACTGAAATGCAAAAGTTGGAAACAAAAAAGAAGCATCCATAATTGGAAAATATGCCCTTGGTGATAAAAATGACACCAGAGGTCACATGATAGAATTTTGCAAGACTAATGACCTATTCATTGTAAATACCTTTTCAATGACATAAAAGGTACCTATACACTTGGCCATCACAGAATAGAATACACAGGGATCAAAGTGACTACAGTTGTGGAAAGAAACAATAGAGAAACTCAGTATCTTCATTCAGAACAAGATCATGGACCAACTACAGAATAGAATACTAACTGCTCATATGGAATTTCAAGTTGAAGCTGAAGAAAAACAAGTCCATGAGAGTCAAAGTACAGACTTGAGTATATCCCATCTGAATTTGGATACCATTTCAAGAGTAGATTTGATACATAAAACACCAATGACTGAAGACTAAATGAGTTGTTGTTGTTGTTATGTGCCATCGAGTCAAATCCGACTCATAGCGACCCCTCCTTGGGTTTCCAAGGCAGTATCACTACGGAAGTAGGATTGCCCAACCTTCCGAGGAGTGGCTGGTGGGTTTGAACCGCCAGCTGTCTGGTTAGCAGGCAAGTGTCTTAGCCACTATGCAAATGAGTTGTAGGATGTCATTAAGGACATTGTCTATGGCTGGTTTCTCTAGAGAAGCAAACAGTGATGTTTATATATGTGTGTGTGTGTGTATATATATATATATATGGAGAGAGAGAGAGAGAGAGAGAGATACTTATCTCAAGGAAATGGCTCATGTGGTTGTGAGGCCTGGCAAGTCTCAAGTCCATGGGTCAGAAGTCAGGCTGGAGGCTTCTTCTTACTTATGTAGCTGCACTAGCTGATGAACCCAAGATTGGCAGGTCAGATAGAAAGTTGCTGGCTTTGGAGGCTGACAAATCCAAGATTAACTGGTAAGAGAGCAGGTTAGTGGCTCACAGACTGTGGGGGCTAACTAATCTCAAGATCAGCAGGCAATATGGTAGGTCACCAGTTCAAGCCCAAAGAACTAGAGGTCAGATGACAACAAGTCAGTTGCAGGATCCAGATAGAGCAAAAAGTCTGAGAGCTTTGACAGAATGTCAATATATGTTGGATGCAGCCACAACCCTGAAGAAATTCCCTTTCTGTTTGGTTGGTCATAGCAGATCTCATCATGATGGTAATTATATTATATCAGATCTTGTTATGGACAATGACTACATCATTACATACCTGATAAATTACATCATAACTGCCAAGCCACTGAAAATCATGTCCAAGTCAAGTTGAATTACAACCTTAGCCATCATAGGCATAGATGAAGACAACAAAAGGCTATTAAAAAGAAAGGAAAGAAAGAAAAGACCAAAATGGATTTCAGAAGAGATCCTGACACTTACTCCTGAAAGTAGAGTAGCTAAAGTAAATGGAAGAAGTGATGAAGTAAAAGAGATGAGCAGAAGATTTAAAAGAGTGGCTTGAGAAGACAAAGTAGAGTATTATTATGAAATGTGCAAAGACTTGAAGATAGAAAATCACAAGGAAAGAACATACTTGGCATTCCTCAAACTGAAAAACTGAAGAAAAAAATTCAGCCTCAGGTTGAAGTTCTGAAGGATTCTATGGACAAAATCCTTAAATACTTCAACCTGAGGCTTAATTTTTTCTTCAGTTCTTTCAGCTTGAGGAATGCCAAATATATGTTGAAGGATTCTATGGACAAAATAGGAGCTTTGGTGGCGTAGTGCCTAAGGCATTTGACTGCTACCCAGAAGGCTGATGGTTCAAACCCATCAGCCACTCCTCGGAAGGAAGATTGGGTAATCTACTTTCATAGTGATACCACCTCGGAAACCCAAGGAGGGGTCACTATGAGTCAGATCCAAGTCGATGGCAGGGAGTTTGCTTGTTTGTTGTTTTTTTTATGGAAAAAATATTGAACAATGCTGAAAGCATCAATAGAAGATGGAAAAAATACATAAACTTATTGTATCAAAAAGAACTGATTGATGTTTAACCATTTCAGGAAATAGAATATGATCAAACTAATAGTACCGAGGGAAGAAATCCAAGCTATGCTGAAGGCATTGGTGAAAAACAAGGCTTTAGGAATATCAATTGAGATGTTTTAACAAATGGATGAAATGCTTGAAGTGCTCACTCATTGTGGTGGTTATGTCTGTGTGTCAACTTGGCTGGGCCTGGCTGAGTGGCTGGGCAGCTGGTGGTAGTTATTCCCCATGGTGAGACTGGCAATTAACTCCTTGGTGGGATCTACCACAAGCAGCTGAGAAGCTGCTTTGGGTATGTGGTCTGCTTTCTATATATATGAAGCAGCTTTGGGAATGGTCTTCAGTTTATGGCACGCTTGGACTCTGCATGTAGCTGTCATTGTCCAGCAGCCTGCCATGCTCTGCCAACTTTGGGACTTACCATGGACTTGAATTAATGGCCTGCTGTGTGGTTTGGTAACATCTAGACTGTGCCCTTTTACTTGTTGACCTTGGGTCTGTCAGCCTCAGCAGCCAGTGAAGAAAAGCCTCCAGCTTCAGCAGGCCAGGAGCAGGAGGCAGAGCTGCAACCCAAGGTTGAGGGGCTTTCACCCAGCCCCTAGAGCCTGGCACTTTAGACTTGAACTTAAAGCCTCCAAACTGTGAGAGAATAAACTCCTGTTTGTTAAGGCCATCCCATTTGTGATATATTCTTGTCAGAGTGGCACTAGGTAACCAGAACACTCATCTATGCCAAGAAATTTGGAAGACAGCTACCTGGCCAATGAACTGGAAAAGATCCATATATGTGCCAATTCCAACGAAAGGTGATCCAATGGAATGTGGAAATTATTGAAAAATATCACTGATACCACACACAAAGAAAATTATGTTGAAGATAATTCAAACACTGTTGCAGCAATACAGGAAACTGCCAAAAATTCAAGCCAGATTCAGAAGAGGATGTGGGATGAGGGATATCATTGCTAAAGTTAGCTGGATTTTGGCTGAAAGCAGAGAATACCAGAAAGATATTTACCTGTGTTTTATCAACTAGGCAAAGTCATTCAACTGTGTGGACCATAACAAATTATGCATAACATTGCAAAGAATGGGAATTCCAGAGCACTTAATTTTTCTCATGCAAAACCTGTACATGGACCAAAAGATAGTCATTGGAACAGAGTGGAAGGATAATGCATGGTTTTAAATCAGGAAAGGTGTGTGTCAGGGTTGTATCCTTTCACCATACTTATGCAATCTGTATAATGAACAAATAATCCAAGAAGCTGCACTATATGAAAGAAGAACATGGCATTAGGATTGGAGGAAGACTCGTTGATGACCTACTATATACAACCTTGCTTGTGAAAGGATTTTCAACCAGTTCATGCTGAGAATTTGCATTTTCACTCCAGATATACCTAATCAGAATCTACAAGAGCCCATGTAATTCTTATATATACATGAGAACCACCTACGGACCTATAATTATCACCTGGGGATCTTGTTAAAATGTAGATTCTGTATATCTCAGGTGGAAATGCAGGGAGTCCAACTGGAATGAACCTATTCACATCCCTGGCTGAAACTGAAGAGGACTTGAAGCACTTATGGATGATGATCAAAACTGTAGCTTTCAGTATGGATTACACCTTAACATAAGAAAACAAAAATCCTCACAATTGGATCAATAAGGAACATCATGATAAACAGAGAAAAGACTGAAATTGCCAAGGGTTTAATTTTACTTGGATCCAAAATCAATGCTCATGAAAGCATCAGTCAAGAAATGAAATGACCAATTGCATTGGGCAATTCTGCTGCAAAAGACCTCTTTAAAGTGTTAAAAAGCAAAGATGTTATTTTGAGAACTAAGGTGCAACCGACCCAAGCCATGAAATTTTCAATAGCCTTATACTCATGTGAAAGTTGGACAATGAGTAAGAAAGATCAAATAAGAATTGATGCCTTTGAATTATGGTGTTGGCAAAAAATACTGAATATACTACAGACTGCCAGAAGAACAAACCAATCTGTCTTGGAAGAAGTACAGCCAGAGTGCTCCTTAAAAGGAAATGTGGTGAGACTTTATCTTATCTACTATGCTGAGCAAATAATCTGAGAAGCTGGACTATATGAAGAAGAACATGGCATCGGGATTGGAGGAAGAATCATTAACAACCTGTGATATGCTGATGACACAACTTTGCTTGCTGAAAGTGAGGATGACTTGAAGTACTTACGATGAAGATTGAAGAATACAGTTGGCAGTATGGATTGCATCTCAACATAAAGAAAACAAAAATCCTCACAACTAGACCTAAAAGCAGCATTATGATAAATGGAGAAAAGACTGAAATTGTCAAAGGCTTCACATTGCTTGGTTCTAAAATCGATGCCAATGGAAGCAGCCAGGAGTCAGGACATCAGATGGCCTACAGCACTGGGCAAGTCAGCTGCAAAAGACCTCTTTCAAGTGCTAAAGAGCAAAGATGCCTCCATGAGGACTAAGGTGTGCCAGGCATAAGCCATGGTATTTTCAATCGCCTCATATGCATGTGAGACCTGGACAATGAATAAGGAAGACCGAAGAAGAGTTGATGCTTTTGAGCTGTGGTGTTGGCAAAGAATGCTGAAAGTACTGTGGACTGCTAAAAGAACTAACAGTTCTGTCCTGGAGGAATTGCAGCCAGAATGCTCCTTGGAGATGAGAATGGTCAGACATCATCTCACCTACTTTGGTCATGTTGTCAGAAGGGACCATTCCCTAGAGAAAGATGTCATGCTTGGTAAGGTGGAGGGTTGGTGAAAGAGGGGAAGGCCCTCAACGAGGTGGATTGATATGGTGGCAGCGGTGATGGGCTCAAGTGTAGCAAGAATTGTGGAGCTGGCTAAGGACCGGGCAGTGTTTCGTTCTGCTGTGGCTGGGGTCACTATGAGTCGGAAACTACTTGATGGCACTTAACAACAACAACACTTTGGTCATGTTATCAGGAGGATTTAGTCCCTGGAGAAGGACATAATGCTTGGTAAAGTACAAGGTCAGGGAAAAAGAGGAAGACCCTCAATGAGATAGATTGTCACAGTGGCTGCAACAACGGGCTTAAAGATAGCAACGATTTTGAGTATGGCATAGGACCAGGCAATGCTTCCTTCTGTTGCAGGTAGGGGTACTGTAAGTTGAAACCAACATGATGGCACCTAAAGGCAACAACAATAATAAACTGTATTCAAGGCAGCAGTCAGGACATCAGACAACGTATAGTGCTGGGCAAGTCAGTTGCAAAGGACCTCTTCACATGCTGAGGAGCAAACATGTCTTCTTGAGGACTGTGGTAGTTAAATTTGTATGTCAACTTGGCTGGGCCTGGTTGAGTGTCTGAGCAGCTGGTGGTAGTTATTCCCCATGATGAGACTGGCAATCAACTTCCATGGTGGGATCTACCACAAGCAACTGAGTAGCTGCCTTTGGGATGTGGTCTGCTTCCTGTATATAAGGAGAAGCCTTGGGGATAGCCTCTAGCTTATGACATGCGTGGAGCCTGCATATAGCCCTGTCATTGTTCAGCAGCCTGCCATGCTCTGCTGACTTTGGGACTTACAATGGAGTTGAATTAATGGCCTGCTGTGTGGTTTGGTAACATCAGGACTGTGTCATTTTATTTGTTGACCTTGGGCTTATTAGCCTCAGCAGCCAGTAGCTGCCTGAGTGAAGAGATGCCTCTAGCTTCATTGGGCCGGGAGCAAGAGGCAGAGGTGAAGCCCAAGGTTGAGGGGCTTTCACACAGCCCCTAGAGGCTTGCACTTTGAACTCAGACTTAAAGCCTCCAAACTGTAAGAGAATAAACTGTTTGTTAATGCCATCCCATTTGTGGTACATAATTGTCAGAGTGACACTAGGTAACCAGAACAGAATATGGTACTGAGAGAGTGGGGTGCTGCTCTGACAGATACCTAAAATGTAGAAATAGGAGTGGAGTGCGTCCATGACCTGAGACCCTGGCAAAGAGACCCTGGCATATGGCATGAGAGATGGCAGGAGCAGAGCCAAGAGACTGGCAGAGAGATACTGGCAGAGAGACCAGTATGAAAGACAGCAGTAGCAGAGCCCAGAGACCGGCATTAAACAGCAACAGGCTTATCAGCCCATGGAGGAAAAAGCCAGGTGCCATTGAGTAGGTGGTTTCCTGGTGGAGTGGATTGCCTCCAGGCATTAATTGGTGAAGAGATCAGCATAAAATGGAGTAGCAGGTTGGTTGGCCCATGCAGCAAGAAAGCTAAGTGTCCTTTGCAGGCGAAGCAGGTTGCCCTCGGTCATTAATCGACAGAAGCAGAGAGACTAAGGAAACAGGAAGCAGAGCTGCCTGAGCCTCAAAGGGTAGGACCATGGCCTTTGGGGGTGGAACCACCATAGGTTTCAAAGAGTTAGACAGACCGTCACCAACTTGGTTCTGGAGTGTGGGGCTGCCCCTTCATGTAGGCCAGTGGGATGTAGCCATAGCTGTTGCCCAAGAGTGAGGGGGCAGAGCTGCCATGTCCAAGAGGGAGAGGAATAGGGCTCGCCAGTCCAAGAGGGTGAGGTCGCCACTCAGGAACTAGGGATTAGAGCCACTTGGTGAAGGAGATCTGTACAGATGCCACCAAAAGAAGATCTGTACAGGTGTCAAGTTGACAAGGGGTGGAATTGTGATAGTTAAATTTGTATGTCAACTTGGCTGGGCCTGGTTGAGTGTCTGAGCAGCTCGTGGTAGTTATTTCCCATGATGAGACTGGCAATCAACTCCATGGTGGGATCTACCACAAGCAGCTGAGTAGCTGCCTTTGGGATGTGGTCTGCTTCCTGTATATAAGGAGAAGTCTTGGGGATAGTCTCTAGCTTATGGCACGTGTAGACCCTGCCAGTAGCTGTGTCATTGTTCAGCAGCCTGCCATGCTCTGCCAAACTTGGGACTTACAATGGACTTGAATTAATGGCCTGCTGTGTGGTTTGGTAACATCAGGACTGTGCCATTTTATTTGTTGACCTTGGGCTTGTTAGCCTTGGCAACTAGTAGCTGTCTGAGTAAAGAGATGCCTCTAGCTTCAGTGGGCTGGGAGCAACAGGCAGAGCTGAAGCCCAAGGTGGAGGAGCTTTCACACAGCACCTAGAGCCTGGCACTTTGAACTTGGACTTAAAACCTCCAAACTGTAAGAGAATAAACTCCTGTTTGTTAAGGCCATCCCATTTGTGGTATATTCCCGTCAGAGTGGCACTAGGTGACCCAAACAATGGCTAAGGTGCTCCTGACACAAGCCATGATATTTCA
Organism: Orycteropus afer afer; assembly: GCF_000298275.1. Classification (NCBI taxonomy): domain Eukaryota; kingdom Metazoa; phylum Chordata; class Mammalia; order Tubulidentata; family Orycteropodidae; genus Orycteropus; species Orycteropus afer. The sequence goes on along the minus strand of NW_006921829.1, from coordinate 4,570,086 downwards.
ATCACCTTATATGCATATGAGAGCTAGACAATGAATAAAGAAGCCTGAAGAAGAATTGATGCTTTTGAGATGTGGTGCTGGAGAAGAATGCTGAAAGTACCATGGACTGCTAAAAGACCTAAAAAATCTGTCCTGGAAGAAGTGCAGTTGGATGCACTTGGAAGCGGGAATGGCCAGACTTCGTGTCATCTGCTTTGGTCATGTTGTCTGAAGGGATCATTCCCTGGAGAAGGATGTCATGCTTGGTAAAGTGGAGCGTTGATGAAGGAGGGGAAGGCCCTCAACGATGTAGATTGACACAGTGGCTGCCGTGATGAGCTCATCGTATAGCAGAGATCGTAGAGCTGGCGTGGGATGAGGTGGTGTTTTGTTCTGCTGTGCATGAGGTCGCTATGAGTTGGAGATGACTTGACGGCTCCTAACAACAATAGCAAGGTACTTTAACTTCTCAAAATCATTTTGGGCTCCTCAATTACAGTGAAAGTTTTCTGAGAAAAGAGATGTTCTTTTAGCTGTCTTAAACTGAACTAGTGGTGTGAATGATAATCTGCTTGACTGCTAATGGAAAGGCTGGGGCTTGAGTGCACCAGAGGCATTTTGGAAGAAAGTCCTGGAGATCTACTTCTACAAATGCAGTCACTGATAACCCTGTGGAGCACATGTCTACTCTGACACATGTGGGGTCACCATGAGTTGGAGTCAGCTGGATGGCAACTGGTAACCCCAAGGGTAAAGCCAATCAAATAGCTAAATTAAAAGAAATTTTTATTGACCATTGATTTCTTTAACCTCTCCAAAGCATTAGACTATGTTGAAAAGCTTTATTTTTAGATATTCTCTCTTTCTTGTTTGTCTTTGTCCTCACTGCCACGCTTTGTTGAGTTCTCAGCTTCTCTCATCTGGTGTCCTTACCTGCAGTCATATCTCCCTACTCTTTCCATTGCATCCTTTAAACTACCATCTGAGTCACCTTGATTAATTCACACACTTGCTTAACAACCTGTGAAAACTTCTCACTGTCTTCAGGAAAAGCAGGGCTTTGAACTGGTTCATTGTAGTTTGACTCCCTACTGAGAATTTGCACTTCCAATCCAGATATACTGAATCTTCATTTTAACAAGGAAGATTCTTATGTACTCAGGTTATTTTTATGTACTACATTTTTTTGCATATAATGCGCCCACACAGAAAATATGCACACACATATAACACGCATAGCACTCATAGGTAGCTAACATATAAGAGGTTGTGAGGTTTACAAAAAATGTATAAAGTGTGCGTTATTTGTGTAAAAATGCACTATATATAGGAATAATTTGAGGATCTTGTTAAAAAGTAGATTATGATTCATGTACCTGGAGTGTAAATGCAAATTCTCAGAAGGAGGTCAAACCAGAATGAACTGGTTTGAAGCCTTGAGTAAAAGTTACAGAAATCATCAGCATAACATCTGAACATAAATACGGTGGATGGAAGACAATTAATTCTTTCCCTTTCAGTTGAGACTAATCTTATTTCCCATCCCTGAAACCTATTCTAGTCACCCAAGACAGTATATGGTTACCCAAGTGCCTCCTATCACTAACTTGAGTCTTAGAAGGTAATTATAGCTATGAAGACTTGAACATTAATTATAGCTGAGAACAGATGAAAGATTGAAAATCAAATCACCTTTCTCAATAATCATGGTCTCAACTGTCTGGGACAAAGTGTTTTTACCATTCTGAAAATAACACTCTTGTTTGTATACAGTGACCACCATGGAGAAATACCAGGTTGAGAGCAGAGTGGAGGGTATTCGTTAGTGTTCAGCATGCTTGCTATGTTGTTTTGGTCTGCTTTTGATGGGGGGTGGGTAGTCGTTGGATACTAGGAGGCAAGAGAGTGCAAGTGCAAGGGAAGTGACAAATGCCAGCATTTGTCTGAATTTACTCTGAACCTCTCTAATCATAGGAATCAAGTTTCCTGGTGGAACAGGTTCATGGGTGAAAGAAAGGCTTTCAGTAGGCTATTTTGGGGTATTATTGTGGATATTCTTGCCCCAAGCTTGTCTCTGTATGTATCATAACCATGGTAACCTTACGCTTTGTGGGTTAACATGTGTGAAGGTGGTGAATTTTAATTTTTCAGTTAGGAAAATATGCTCAACACAGCAATGGACTACAACTAAGAATGATTCTGTCTTATATGACCAGTTCATGGGATGCTTTACCAAGCAAACAACTAAGAAAAATTCAATATATTGAATAAAAGCAGTGCAAAGCATAGATATATTAAGTTAATCAGAAATTGAATTCTACCACCCCAATTTCTCTTCCTTTTAGCAGTTTGCTAAATTCTGTCTTCTTTTTAATAACCTTAAAATGGGACAATTTGGCAGTTGAACTGATTAAGCAGAGATCTTTGGGCTGGTTTTGAAATCTAGAATGACATGAAAGTTTGAATTTTTTATGAATAAATTGCAGTAGAGAATGAGTCATCAAGCTTTCATGTGAGCTTGAATTTTAAAAAACAGCAACAACAAAACTGATACTTCCTACCATCAGCATTAATATTTAGTTAGACCATTTTTTTTAAGCCTTACATAGAACTTATTTAGGTACCTGATAATATAAGCAGAAAGCAAAATACAGAATGTTTGACCAATCTCGTAGGTCAGGCAAGGTAGATGTTTTATTTATTACTGCTTACCCCATCTTTCCAAAAAAAACCAAACTCACTGTCATTGAGTCAATTCCAACTCACAGTGACCCTCATTGGGTTTCCAAGGCTGTAAATCTTTCAAACTGCCTCATCTTTCTTCTGCAGAGCAACTGGTAGATTTGAACCATCTACCATTTGGTTAGCAGCCAAATGCCTTAACCACTACACCACCAGAGCTCCTTTCCCCCATCTCTATCACCCTTTAAATGTAGCCTAACAAAAAAGCCTAACTTATCCTTTTCTACAACTGGTTCCAAATCCCTGCTCTTCTGCTGAGGTCCACCAGAATGGAAATCCTGAAGATTTCTCCTGTTGTTGTTAGGTACTGTCGAGTCAGATTCTAAAGATGTGTCTATTTCTAATGCTGCATAGTCTTAGCTCACACGATGCCAAACTCTGCAGAAAAATGGGACTTCTCTTACACTTGCCCTTCCAAGTCAGGTAACAATCAAAATGCTCCATGTGAAGTAGACAGATTAAGATGCTTTTGATTTTCTTTCGTGCAGAAGCTCAGAATATGAGTGGCAGTATGATTCACGGCATCACATCTGGGCTAGGATGCTTGTGTCTATGTTCTTAGCATTGCCTCTATGACCTTGTGTAAGTCCTGCTTCCACTTGACTTCTCCATGGTTTGAACATAATGCAAACTGTCAATTCCCTTCCAGCTGGTAGGCTGGCGTCTCAGGGTTTGCTGACATTTGGGACAGCTCTGGCAATGGCAGAACAAATGTATCCTTGATAATGGGGTATCTTGACAGTTTCAGTGGCTAAGAGAGGGATGCCTTTCCTTTGCTTTCCCAGGTTCCCTCTCTCCCCTTCTCCTTGTTTTATACCCAGGGGGCTGACCTACATGGACTACATCAATGACTTACCATGCCCCAGCTGTGGGATCACTGGCAGCAGATGGAAGGAAGGGAGAGAACATGATCAGATCCATATATTTCCTTGGCTCTCTCCTTGTGTGGTCATGGTTTGCTGGCTGTCTCTCTTAACTGAAAATGTCTGCCCCATCCCCTTCACACAGCATTATCTCTGAATTCTGCTCACTATGTAGGCCTACAGTGGTCATAGTGCTCCCTTCTTATTGGCTCTGATATAATGCACCATCCTTTGTGGTTTACCTATACTCTGTCCATACCTTAAATAGTCCTTCAGTTCTTAAATAGTCTCTTAGTAAAACTCTTCTCAAATGATCCAATATGAGTGTATCATGTGTTTCCTGCTGGGACCCTGACTGACATAGAGAGTTGGTTATTGAATAAATGTTATTGGTGGAAGGGTCCCAATAGATTTTAGTAGTGACCTTCCCCCACCTCCAGAACCTGGTAGGAAGCGATATAACTAACGCACACATGTAAGTTGCATGAGGATCCTGCAGGTTAGAGTGAAACTTGTGCTGTATGTCATTTCTGTTATCATATTCTGAGATGCTGCCTGGGTCACTGCCTCCTTGTCCTGGGGCAGTTGTACCAGAGCTTGCTTTCATTTGGAGCCTGGGAGAGAGGAGGAAGTAAGCCCTTCCCATTAGTGCTGCTAGCACAGAGGGAGGCTTCTGAGTCAGCAAATGTGAATAGATGATTTCGAAGCATCACCCTGTCTCTGGTGCCACTTGTCTCTCCTCTGGCGCTGGTGGCTCAGGTTCGTCCTGGCGTCTGTGAGGGGAGCTGCCCCAAAGCACTGGGCCTCCTGCCTCCCTCCTGCAGTCTTCATTGGCATCTTTTTCCCTTGCAAAGCAGAGCCTCATTAGCAAGTGAAATGTCATAGTTTCAAACACACAAACAAACCCTCAAGTCAGCCAAGTTGTCTGGGTGAAATCACAAAGAAATCTCAGTGTCTTCTGCCTGCCTTTTGGCCTCCTTTCTGGGGAATCTGTCATTCTTTCTGGGCTGGAGCAGAACTCAACTTCTTCCTGCTTGCCAGTGGGTGACTACGTCCACTGCTGTCCTTCCTCCAGGAGCTCTGGCTAGTGAGGTCCCAGAGAGCTGAGGTATCTTTCACATTCACTATAGGTTTAGGGTAACGGGTCACTGTGATTTATTTGACTTCCTCCTTGCATCCTGAGGAAAGCCTTTCTCTCCACTTCCTTTTTCTTGGTCAGCTCCTCCGAAACAATTCAGGAGACTGCTCCCGATTGAGAAAAGTGGTTTGGTACACCGCCTCTATCCAAATTAGCCAAACTAACTTTATCAAATTAGGATAACACAGAAGTAAAGGAGCTGCAACTAGAGTTAAATTCCCTGGCAAAGAAATGGTAAACAGTAAAACAGTCATTTCAGAGGGCAAACTGCCTTACTAATAAAGCATGGCTCATCATGGAAAATAACTCAGAAGAAAGTAGGGAGCAAATGGAGTTAGTTGCTATGGGAACACAGTTGGAAAAAAAAAAAAACCACGAAGTATGTAAATACTGTAATTTGGTATTTTAATGTACTTCTTTCCGTGAAGAAAATTCCCTAACAACTAAAACTAACAACTCATTCCTCTGCTACACACAGCACTGATTGACAGAGGCTGGGCAAGTAAGCTTCTGAATTCAATTTTGCCCTGAGGAGCAAAGGCAACTTTATTCTCAGGTATAAAATCTAACATCTGGAGCAGTGGTTTCTAACCCTGCCTGCATGTTAGACTCACTAGGAGAATTTTCAAAAAATGCAGATGCCTAGGCATTACTTGGGGCCAATTATATCAGATGTTTTGGGTGTGGGGCTTGGGCATTTTTTTAAAAAGCACCACAGTATTTTCTAATGGGCAGCCAATGTTGTAAACCACTGGCTCAGAACCCTGGTTTATTGGACTTGGTGAGTATAGACGACTTATTTTGCCATAGGCCTTCACCAAGTTGATTTTGCTCAATATTTAGTGATTGGGACATTTTAACACCAATAATGAGAAATGATTAGCAATCATTACTCTTCCATTATTAGTGTTATTATCTTTACCAAAATAGATTGGTGCTTCTCTTATTATTTGGAACAAACATATGATACTATATTACAAATCATTATCAATTAACCATAATTATAATGATGATTAATTGCTGTTACTTAAAAAAATTATAAATTGATAATAATAGTTTGAGTAGTTTAGATGTTGCGTTAAATGTTGATATCCATCTATATTTTAATAATTGCATCATAAATTATCATTAGCTGTGTAATTAATAGTAAAGATTTATATTGACATACCTGTTCAACTTGCTTAATAATAGTTTATATGAGAGTTTGCAAGTGTCATAATTACTGTTCTCCAGATAGAAAAAACACGCACAAGAGTCATAAAACTTGCGTTAGTTGAGACAATGAAATAGTGGCATGCCTAAGTGTAGAAGTCCAAAATTTTAACATTTCTCACTGCATTGCTCTTGTTTCTGCAGATCTGTCCAATGTGAAATCTTAGTCCTTCTGTTGGATTATGCTATGGGCAAAGCACAGATTAATCCAGAATTTTCTGGTATCCAAAGAGAATTTACACAGATGGGGAAGTAGGGTTCATGAGAGATTTATGAAATATGTCAGTATTGTAGAAAGCAAGAATTAATTGTGAAAATCCCATCAAGTTATCCAGCCCAAATTCAGGGGACCAAGAGTTTATTGGAAGTTCCAATCTATGAAAAGCTTGATTTCTTTTGCAGCATCCTTCACTTTTTTTTTTTAAACCTTTAACATCACCATTACCATGTCCAAACCTTGGAGGGTATGTCTGGCTAATTCTGACTAACTCCAGGCTTTGTCATTGATCCCAGCTGCTAGACCTCGTGGAAATAGCATGGGATGGGGTTCCTCCCTTTCAGTTTTTGAGATGACTTGCCTTGACCCTTCAGACCAAATTAGATTCTCTTTTCCCTGTTATTGTCTCCCCTAGTCCCATTCATGTCCCCTTTGTAGCCCTTAGCATGAGTAATTAACTATTAAGTTATATATTTAATGTTAGTCCTTCCCAAAAAGCCCATGAGCTCCATGAGGGCAGAAACAGTAGTGTTCATTCTTTTATACCAATTAACCTCAGCATTGCTCCTGGAACATATTGTTGTTGTTTTGTGCTGTTGAGTTGGCTCTAACTCATAATGACCTTATGTACAATAGATTGAAACACTGCCTGGTTGTACACCATCCTCACAATCCTTGTTGTACTTGAACCCATGATTGCAGCCACTGTGTCAATCCATCTTGTTGAGGGTCTTCCTTCTTTGCTGACCCTCCACTTTACTAAGCATGATAACCTTCTCCAGGGCATGGTCCCTTCTGACCACATGACCAAAGTATGTGAGACTAAATCTGGCCATTCTTGTGTTTAAGGAGCATGTTAGCTGCACTTCTTCCAGGACAGATTTATTCATTTTTCTGGCAACCCATGATATTTTCAATATTCTTCACTGACACCATAATTCAAAGACATCAACTCTTCTTTGGTCTTCCTTATTCATTGTCCAGCTTTCACATGCATATGAGATGATTAAAAATACCATGGTTTGGGTTAGGCACACCTTGGTCTTCAAAGTGATATCTTTTCTCTTCAACAATCACAGTGACCCCCATAGGGTTTCCAAGGCTGTAAATCTTTTTGGAAGCAGACTGCCTCATTTTTCTCCCACAGAGCAGCTGGTGAGTTCAATCCACTGATCTGTTGGTTACACTTTTGGTTATACTGCACTGTGAGAGCTGCTTACACACCTCTTGTTGTTGTTGTTGTTGTTGTTATGTGCCGTGGAGTCAGCCCTGATTCATAGCGACCCCTCCTTGGGTTTCCGATGCAGTATCACTACGGAAGTAGGATTGCCCAACCTTCCTTCCGAGGAGTGGCACACCTCTTAGAATGGCCAAATCCAAAACACTAACAATTCTAGTTGCAAAGATGCAGAACAAAAGGAACTTTCATTCACTGTAAAATGATACAACAACTTTGGAAGACAGTATGGTAGTTTCTTACAAAGCTAAACATTGTCTTAATATACAAACCAACAACTGTACTTCTAAGTATTTACCCAACTGATTTGAAAACTTATGCTCACACAGAAATCTGCATGCAAATGTTGATAGCAGCTTTATTCATAATCACCTCAAACTGGAAATAATGACTACGTCCTTTGATAGGTGAATGGATAAGCAAGTTGATGTGTATCAATACAATGGAATATTACTCAGTGATTAAAATAAATGAACTATCAAGTCATGAAAGTAGATGTAAGAATCTTTAGTGTATATTGCTAATTGAAAGAATCCAGTCTGAAAATGCTATATATTGTACGATCCCAATTATATGGCATTCTTGAAAAGGCAGAAATACAGAGATGGTAAAAAGATCAGTGGTTGCCAGGAGTCCAGGGCAGTAGGGAAAGTTTGAATAGGTGAAGCAAAGGGAATTTTTTTAGGGTGGTGAATCTCTTCTGTAGGATACTGCTGTAACGGTGAATACGAGACAAAATGCATTTGTCTAAATTCATAGAATTTCACAGCACAAAGAATGAATGCTCGTGTATTCAATTAAAACAATAATAATTTAGGAAGTCAGGGAATCCCAGGATAAAATGCAGAATATGATGAAATAATCTAACTGTATTACAAATGCATGAACCACCTCAGAAATTGGAATGGAGGAAAAGTGTGCTGGCCTGGGTAACTTTGAAAATGAGTGGATTCTATAAGGCTAAAGGGAGAAGAAACTGTATGTGAGTACTGTACTCAGGTTGATAAAGTTGTTTTCCATGAGGTATGGGTTAATAATTCTGATGCTACTAAACATGTATACTAAAATTGAACAAATAAATGAATGGTGGATGGTAGGACATAGGTTTATTGCTATTGGAGTGAGAGTTTACAGATAAGGAAGGGGAGAAGCTAGAATGAATCATGTAGTAGTGGATTAAAGTTGGACACATCAATATGAATTTGTTTTTAGCTTAACATAGATACATACCCACCAGTTGCTCCCTGCCAGGAAATTGGGCTATCTCTTAAGGAGCTCTGATAGAGTAGTGCCTAAGGCACTTGACTGCTAACCAGAAGGCTGGTGGTTCAAACCCACCAGCCACTCCTTGGAAGGAAGTTTGGACAATATAATTCTGTAGCGATAACGTCTCAGAAATCCAAGGAGGGGTCGCTATGAGTTGGGTTCCACTCGACAGCATATAACAACAACAACACCAAGATATAGATGGTTACATGTAGAAATATTTATAAATTTTATATACTTAGGGTAGTATATACACATGTTTCCTTGCCCTGTCAGCTGAGAAGCCCTAGAAGTAGCAATACCCCAGTAGCAACAAGCATACCTGGCACCTAGATCTTAGTTTCCAGCACCATTCTCCAATAAAGAAATGAAAAAAAGAAAAAGGCTTATTATTAAACTGGGGCAGGAAATGCACATGATGAGATTGGAATATCTTAAAGTGCCAGGAGGTAAGAAATACCAAGCAAACAAACAAACAGAAAACAGAAACCCCACAATGATTGTAGTATGTCAAAAGGACAAGGGAATCAACTGAAAGAGTTCCTAATGGCCAAAGCTGGAACAATTTGAGGAAAAAGATAAATAAAGTAGTATTGGATTATAAACCAAAATATAAAGTAAACATCCATGAGTCTATACAGATAAAAAGAAATAATGGAATAAATAAATACATGAGGGAGAAGAGTTATCTCTCATGAAGAAGAATTAGAAATAATTTATGTAGATAATCTGCCCTCAAGGAAAATAATATAACTCCTCATTCCTTAAATTTGAGCTGTGCACAATGACTTCCTCCAAGGTGTGCAGTTTGAAAAGAGGAAAAACAGTAACTTACAGGGGAGAAAATTGACCAACACTACCTTAGCCAGGTGATCAAGATTAACATCAGCAATGATAACTCATGTTGATAGTATGCACTCTTGAAAAGATGTGATGAAAATGGCACATTACCCCTCTGGTCTCCCTCCCAAGAACACATAACCCAGTCTAATCATGAGAAAAAAACATCAGACAAGTACCATTTGAGGAATATTTAACAAAATGTTGACCAGAGCTCTGTAAAACTATCAAGGTCATCAAAAATAAGGAAAGTTTGAGAAGCACTCACAGCCAAGAGGAGCCAAAGGAGACATGACAAGTAAATGGTATTCTGGATGGAATCCCGGGACAGAAAGAGGACGTTGTGTGAAAACTAAGGAAATCTGAATAAAGTATTGACTTTGGTCAATAATAATGTCTCAATATAAGTTTCCTAATTATAAAAAAATGTACCAAACTGATGTAAGAGGTTAATAAAAGGATGTGGGGTATATAGGGGATTTCTGTTCTATCTTTACAATTTTTTGGTAAATCTAAAACTGTTCTGAAACACATAATTTATTTAAAAAAAAAAATCATTTGTGGAAGTGCCTTCTGAGGTAGAGATATGGTAAATCCAGACACACAGGCATTATCTAACTTACTCTGGAAGCACTTTACCTGTAGGAAAATAGCATATTCTGAAAGGTATCAGAGCCCATGCCATATTATTCAGGTTCTTGATGTTCACTTGAAAAACAAAATGGCCTCTTAATAGCCTTTGCCATCTGCAGTCCAGTGGTTCTGAGCTGGGGTTAAGCTACTGTGTAGGGGATGTTTTGGTTTAGTCAAAATAATTGGAGTATGCACAACTGGCATTTAGTGCACAAAGTTACAGTAAATGCCTAATATCTTGCAACTGCAACTGTCTAATGACAGCTTCATACAGTGATGAATTGTTCTATGTACTGCATGACTTTCTTAGGTGCCACTGTACTTCTGTTAAGGTAGAAAACCTGTTTAAAATTATAAGCCCCAAGTCCATTTCCTTTTTACGTATTAACAGTAAATATTTTTGGCATGCTATTAATATACATTGGGAGCTCTGGTAGCGTAGTGCCTAATGCACTTGACTGCTAACCAGAAGGCTGGTGGTTCAAACCCACCAGCCACTCCTCAGAAGGAAGATGGGGCAATCTACTTCCGTAGTGATACTGCCTCAGAAACCCAAGGTGGGGTTGCTATGAGTCGAGTCCAACTCGATGCCACATAACAACAACAACACCAACAATTAATATACATTAAATTTTCCAGGAATGCCACTGTCATGTAAATCCAAGGGAAGACTGGTTTGTTTTGTTCATAAGAGTGGTTCATCTGGAAAATCACACTACTAAAGGCAATGTGTCTTTTTCTATCTGAGTCACCACTATAACACATGCACAAAAACCATTTCTTTTATCATGTTTCTACATATATGTAGGGTAACAATCTAATTTATTGTCCAAAACAGTCCCTTTTGAGAGTGAAAAGGGGATGCTATCAATAATTATGCCACAATGATGGACATGAACTAGGATTGTCTCCCAAAACTAGTTATACAAGGGAATCTGAACATTGTAATTTTTAGCTTTCTAGATTCACAGGACAGGAAGATACACCAAAGAGAATTTAGAACAGATATAGAATGAGAATGTCCACATATCCTAAGTGACATTTTTGTGTATTTTATGTGTCTTTCACTGAGAGAGGTGTATTAACATTTCCTTCTATGCTGGCGAGTTTGTCAATTTATTTTTGTAAATCTGTAAATATATATATATATATATATATATATATTAACTTTTTATTTTTTTAAAATTGTGATTTGGGTGAAAGTTTACAGAACAAATTGATTTTCCATTCAACAATCCATACACATTCTGTTTTGTGACATTTACTGCAATCTGAACATTATAACAGCATTCTTCTAATTTCTTCTGTATGACCACCTCTTCCCTTCATTCTTCTTTCCCATTCCTTCCCACCTTCCTAGCTCTATCCTTGGGCAAATGCTGTCTTCTTGGTCTCATGTATATATATATATATATATAGTTGTTGTTATTTG
>NW_006921829.1:4556676-4557935 GCF_000298275.1 Orycteropus afer afer | reverse complement strand
GGGCACCATCTAGTTCTTCTGGTCTCATAGTTCTATAGGCTGCAGATTGGATGGTGTACCAGTTGCTAGGACTAATTGTTTCCATGAATTTTGGTTTTCTTCATTTTTCTTTGCTCTGGATGAGGAGAGACCCATTGTTGCCTCTAGATGGCATCTTGTTAGCTTTTAAGATCCCAGTAGCTGCTCGCTAAAGTAGGAGGTGGAACAATGTTTTGTATAGTATGTTATACCAATTGAGCTTGATGTCTCCTGTGACTATGGTCCCGAGCCCACAGGTTCAACTACTCAGTCCCTCTGGGTAGCTGGCTGTGACCAAGCAGTGACCACAACCTTGCCCCTTGTCAGCTCTACGATACATCTGGAAATTCTGATCATTCACATAAACTTATAGGACCATTGTCTGCCAAACCCCATACATGTTCTTGAATATACTCCCCACTTCATAGACATACCTAATAGTTCAACTTGTTCACCCATCTATCCACCTGTACACCCATGTTTGCCTTCATTGACAACTCAGTACTGTATGTGCAAAAGGATTCATCTTTGATGTCTGTACCTGCCATGTACCTCTCTATGTCTTTCTCTTCCTCAATGTCACCATATTGGTCACTCACTTTTGGTACATTGCCTTTCTCTTCACCCAAATCAATACTTATCTCTATCTGTCTAACAGCATTCCCTCCCCTCCCCTCCAAACCCTGGTAACCAACAAAGAAAATTACCTTCCATAGATAAACTTTTCCTTGACTTTTACCATAACAGACTAATACAATATTTGTCCTTTTGTGATTGACTTATTTCACTCAGCATAATGTCCTTCAAGTTGATCTATGTTATGCGGTGTTTTGCAGATTCTACATTATTCTTTAGTATTGCATAGTATTCCATTGTGTGTATGTACCATAGTTTGGTTATCCATTCCTCCGTTGATGGACACCTAGGTGGTTTCCATCATTTGGTTATTGTAAATAGTGCTGTGATGAACATGGGTGTTCATATATCTGTTCTTGTCATGGCTCTCATTTCTTTAGGGTATATACCTATTAATGGAATGGCTGGGTCAAATGGTATTTCTAATTCCAACTTTTGAAGGAATCGCCATACTGCTTTCCACAGTGTTTTTTAAAATCATTTTATAGTCCCACTAGCAGTGTATGAGAGTCCCAATATCTCCACAACCTCACCAGCATTTGTTATTTTCTGTCTTGTTGAACTTTGCTACTAGTGCTGGAGCAAGATGGTATCTCATTGTTGTT
>NW_006921829.1:4541728-4549963 GCF_000298275.1 Orycteropus afer afer | reverse complement strand
GGTGGAAGCCAAGGCAGGGCACCCAGGCTCCATCTGAGCACACAGACTGGGATGGAATTCCTGTAGGCCCAGAAGGGGGTGGGAGTGGGGGATGGCTGCACCTCCATTTGCCGAGCGAGTGTGAGGTATAAGAGTAACGAGACGAATGTCTCACCTTTGCTGTCGTGCACATCTGGAATGCCCTTGGGGTTGCTGGCAAGCAGAACCTGTTCTTAAGACCCTGGAATCTGGGAGATCTCTGTCTCTTTAAATATCCAAAATGGTCAAGCCGCTTGTAAACATTCAAAATGTTGGCACCCTCTGGACAGGCAAATTCCACAGCTCAACCTGCCTTTCTCTTCACCTTCTCTGTTTATTCCCCCACCACCAGAGCAGTCCCCTGTGCAGTCCCTGGCTAGCAGAGCTGATTTTTAGGTTAATTCTTAGGTCTTACACTTCCACTCTTGCCCTTGAGTGGAGAATTGCTAAAGCAAATGGAAGAAATGGAAAGGTAAAAGAGCTGAACAGAAGATTTCAAAGAGCAGCTTGAGTAGACAAAGCCAATTACTATAATGAAATGTGCAAAGACCTGGAGTCTGAAAACCAAAAAGGAAGAACACGCTCAGCATTTCTCAAACTGAAAGAACTGAAGAAAAAATTGAAGCCTCGAGTTGCAATATTGAAAGTTTCAATGAGCATAATGTTGAACGATGAAGGAAACATCAAAAGAAGATGGAAGAAATACACACAGTCAATGTACCAAAAAGAACTAGGCAATGTTCATCCATTTGAGGAGGTGGCACATGATCAAGAACCAATTATATTGAAGGAAGAAGTCAAGGCTGCACTTGAGAGCTGGACAATGAATAGGGAAGACCGAAGAAGAGTTGATGCTTTTGAGTTGTGGTGCTGGCGAAGAATGCTGAAAGTACCATGGACTGCTAAAAGAACCAGTAGATCTGTCCTGAAGGAAGTGCAGCCAGAATGCTCCTTGGAAGCAAGAATGGCCAGACTTCGTCTCACCTATTTTGGTCATGTTGTAAGAAGGGACCATTCCCTGGAGCAGGATGTCATGCTTGGTAGGGTGGAGGGTCGACGAAAGAGGGGGAGGCCTTCAGGGAGATGGATTGATACAGTGGCTGCGATGATGGGCTCAAGTATAGCAGGGATTGTGGGGCTGGCGCGGGATCGGGCAGTGTTTTGTTCTGCTGTGCATGGGGTCGCTATGAGTCGGATATGACTCGACGGCACTTAACAACAACAACAACAACAACATACTTCCACTCGGCACTCTCCAAGCTGTCTGTGCCGTCAGTATCGTTCAAGAACGCTGTCAGACTACAGCTCCGTTTGTCTCCTTTTTTTGTATTTTCATGCAAATTCTTTTGCTAGTTGGGGTTTAGTCCATCTCTATATCCTTCTCTTCAAGGCTCAGGGATCCAGGATTATCTTCTGTGTCTGTGTTAATTGGTTTCCCTTTTCTTTGTTGAAGAGGTTCTGTGCAGTCTTCTGCCTAGTCCGCCATCTTACTGGAATTCCTCTTGGTCTCATATGTTTGATTGCTGTAATGGTGTAATATCTCCTGATATTCCTGTTCACCTTATAGGTGTTTCTAATGTCAGAGGAATGACGTGATAGTCATCATCACAAAGAATGTTTCAATATCTTTCCTGAAGTATAATGCTGTCAGTGATAGGATAATATCCATATGCCTACAAGGAAGGCCAGGAGCTCTGGTAGCATAGTGGCTAAAGCACTTGACTGCTAACCAGAAGGCTGGCGGTTCAAACCCACCAGCCACTCCTCGGAAGGAAGGTTGGGCAATCCTACTTCCATAGTGATAATGCCTCGGAAACCCAAGGAGGGGTCACTATGAGTTGGGGTTGACTCGACGGCACATAACAACAACAACAACAACAACAAGGAAGGCCAGTTAATACTACTTGTATTCAAATTTACACACCAACCATAAAACCAAAAATGAGGAAATTGAAATTTTTACCAACACTTGCAGTGTGAAATTGACTGAACATGCAATCAAGATGTACTGATTATCCCTGGTGATATGAATGTAAAAGTTGGAAACAGAAAAATCACTGGTAGTTGGAAAATTTGCCCTTGGTGTTAGAAATAACAATGGAGATCACATGATAGAATTTTGCAAGACCAATGACTTATTCATTGCAAATACCTTTTTTTTTCAACAACATAAATAATGGCTATATATGTGGACTTCACCAGATAAAGTACACAGGATTCAGAGTGACTACATTTTTGGCAAGAGGCAATGGACAAACTCAATATCTTCAGCCAAAACAAGGCCAGGAGTTGATTGTAGGACAATTGCTTGTATGCAAGTTCAAGTTGAAGTTGAATACAATTAAAACAAGTCTGTGAGAGCCAAAATATGACCTTGAATATATCCCTCCTGAATTTAGAGATAGATTTGATGCATTGAACAATAACAACCAAAAACCAGAGGAATTGTGGGATGACATCAAGAACATCATCCATGAAGAAAGCAAAATATCATTAAAAAGACAGGAAAGGAAGAAAAGATCAAAGTGGATGTCAGAAGAGACTCTGAAACTTGCCCTTGAGTGAAGAGTAGCTAAAGCAAATGGAAGAAATGACAAGACAAAAGAGCTGAACAGAAGATTTCAAAGAACAGCTTGAGAAGACAAAGTCAATTATTATAATGAAATATGAAAAGACCTGGAGTCAGAAAACCAAAAGGGAAGAACATGCTTGACATTTCTCAAGCTGAAAGATCTGAAGAAAAAATTTAAGCCTGAAGTTGCAATACTGAAAGTTTCAATGAGCATAATGTTGAACGATGAAGGAAACATCAAAAGAAGATGGAAGAAATACACACAGTCAATGTACCAAAAAGAACTAGGCAATGTTCATCCATTTGAGGAGGTGGCACATGATCAAGAACCAATTATATTGAAGGAAGAAGTCAAGGCTGCACTGAAGGAAGTGGTGAAAAATAAGGCTCCAGGAATTGACGGAATACCCACTGAGATGTTTCAACAAATGGATGCCCCACTGGAGGCACTCACTTGGTTATTCCAAGAGATTTGCAAGACAGCTTCCTGGCCAACTGACTGGAAGAGATCCATATTTGTTCCCATTCCAAAGAAAGGGCATCTCACAGAATGTGGAAATTATTGAACAACATCATCAATGTAAGAGCTCTGGTAGCGTAGTCCCAAGGCACTTGACTGCTAACCAGAAAGCGAGGCTGGCAGTTCAAACCCACCAGCCACTCCTCAGAAGGAAGGTTGGGCAATCTACTTCCATAGTGATACTGCCTTGGAAATCCAAAGAGGGGTTGCTATGAGTTGGTTCCGACTCAACGGCAAATAACAAAAACAACAACATCATTAATATCACATGCAAATAAAATATTACTGAAGATAGTTCAAAAACGGTTTCAGCAGTATGTTGATAGAACTTCCAGAAATGCAAGCTGGATTCAGAAGAGGACGTGGAGCAAGGAATATCATTGCTGATGTCAGATGGATCTTGACTGTAAGCAAAGAATACCAGAAAGATGTTTACTTGTGTTTCATTGACTATGCATAGGCTTTTGATTGTGTAGATCATAACAAATTATAGATAACATTGAGAAGACTGGGAATTCCAGAACACTTGATTGTACTCATGAGGAACCTATACATAGACCAGGAGGCTGTCATTCAAATAGAACAAGAGGACACTGCATGGTTTATGATCAAGAAGGGAGTTCATCAGAGTTGTATCCTTTCACCATACTTATTCAATCTATATGCTGAGCACAGCAAATAATTCAAGAAGCTGGACTATATGAAGAAGAACATGGCATCAGGATTGGAGGAAGAGTCATTAACAACCTGCTATATGCTGATGACACAACTTTGCTTGCTGAAGGGGAGGATGACTTGAAACATTTACTGATTAAGATTGAAGACTACAGTGTTCAGTATGGATTACAGTATGGATTACACCTCACTATAAAGAAAGCAAAAGTCCTCACTACTGGACCAATAAGTAGCATCACAGTAAATGGAGTAAATGTTGAAGTTTCATAACTTCAAACATCAAAGACTTCATATTACTTAGTTCTACAGTCAACACCAATGGAAGCAGCAGTCAAGATATCAGATAATATATAGCACTGGGCAAAGCTGCTGCAAAAGACCTCTTTCAAGTGGTAAAGAGAAAAGATATCTCCTTGAAGACTAAGGTGTGCTTAACCCAACCATCATATTTTCAACCACTTCTTATGCATGTAAGACCTGGACAATGAATAAGGAAGATCGAAGAAGAGTTGATACTTTTGAGTTGTGGTGTTGGCAAAGAATGCTGAAAGTACCATGGGCTGCTAAAAGAACTAACAAATCTGTCCTGGAAGAAGTACAGCCAAAATGTTTCTTGAAAGTGAGAATGTCCAGACTTCATCTGATCTACTTTGGTTATGTCGTCAGAAGGGACCATTCCATGGAGAAGGATATCATGTTTGGTAAAGTGGAGGATCAACGAAAAAGGGGAAGGCCCTCAACAAGGTGGACTGACACAGTGACTACCACGGGCTCAGGTATAACAAGGATTGTGGAGCTAGCACAGGACCGGGAAGTGTTTCATTCTGCTGTACATAGGGTTGCTATGAGTTGGAAAGATAGATGACACCTAACAACAACCATAATTATAGGTCTGTCTATCATCTGGCTGCCAGTTGAGTCACGGGGCTTAAATTCAGTTCCTAGCTTGAAGGGTGTCTAAGAGCCATAGTCTTGGGAGTTCCACCAGTCTTCATCAGACCAGTAAGCCTGGTCTATTTTATGACTGTGAGTTTTGTCCACATTTTCCCCCAGTCTACCTGGGACCTCTTACGGTGATCTGTTTCAGAGCAATTAGCAGTGGTAGCTGGGCACCATCTATTTCTTCTGATGTCAGAATCTTGGAGGCTGGTGTTCACATGATTCCTTAGTCTTTTGAACTAATTATTTCCTGCATCTTTAAATTTCTTCACTCTTCTTTGCTCCAGGCAGGGGGAGACCAATAGTTGCACTTTAGATGGCTCTCATATGCTTTTACAATCCCAGTCACTACTTACGAAAGTAAGATGTAGAACATTGTCTTTGTGGACCGTGTTATGCCAATTGACCTTAGTGTCCCCTCGGGGACTATGGTCTTGATCCTCCATACCCAGAAACTCATTCCCTCAAGGTGTTTGGTTATGACTAAGATGTTTTCGTAACTTTGTCTCCTGTATGCTCTACTACATTCATGGATATATTTGCAGCACATATAAATAAACTCTAACTAAAAACTCAGGAGCTCTGGTGGCTCGGTGCCTAAGGCATCTGTCTGCTAACCAGAGGCAGTTAGCAGAAACCTACCAGCGAATTCCCAGAAGGAAGATTGGGCAATCTACTTCCATAGAGATGCTGCCTCGGAAACCCAAATACATATGTAGCAATAGCTTCTGTCACCTTCCAACCCCTGTTCAGCTTGAGGGTCTATATACGTATCCACTGCTAAATTATTATTTTTACTATTATTGCAGGATTGTTTATGTAATAGTATTCACCTTTGTTGCCATTAACTCTTGTGCTCTTATCTCCACTGCCTTGATCATTTTGTGTTGACCTCTCCCTATACATTGCCTTTCCCATCACCCAAGTTAATACGTATCTATCCTCTAGTTGCTGACTTTTCCTCCCTTCTCCTCCCAACCCTGTTACCCTTCAAAGAACAACTCTTTCTGTGTGTAAACCTTTTCCTAACTTTTTATAGTAATGGTATCTTATAATAATTGTCCTTTTGTGATTGACTAATTTCATTCAGCAAAATGTCCTCTCTGTTTCTCCATGCTATGAGGTGTTTTGTAGATTCATTGTTATTCTTTAATGTTGCATAGTATTCTATTGCGTGTTCTTACAGTAATTTGTTTATCCATTCATCCATTGATGGGCACTTAGGTTGTTTCCATCTTTTTGCTATTATGAATAATGCTGTGATGAACATGGGTGTACATGTATCTGTTTGTGTCATGGCTCTTATTTCTCTTGGATATATACCTAGTAGTGAGACTGCTGGATCATATGGTATTTCTATTTCCAACTTCTAATGGAAGAGCCATACTGTTTTTTTACAGTGGTTTTACAATCCCACGAGTAGTGTGTGAGTATTCCAGTCTCTCCAGCCCCTCAACATTTGTTGTTAGCAGTTTTTTTTTTTAACTTTGTTATTAGTGCTGGGGTGAGATGATATCTCATTGTTGTTTTGATTTGCATCTCTCCTCAGAAACCCAGGGAGGGGTTGCTATGAGTCTGGTCCAACTTGACGGCACATAACAACAACAACAAATGGCTATGGATCACAATAATTTCTTCCTGTGTTTTCTGGCCACCTGAATATCTTCTTTGGTGAAGTGTCTGTTCATGTCCTCTGCCCATTTTTCTCATTGGATTGCTTGTCTTTTTGTTGTTGTTGAGGTGTTGAAGTTTTGTATACATTTTAGAGATTAGTCCCTTGTCTGGTATATCGTTGCCAATTTTTTTTTGCCCACTCTGTAGTTTCTCCTTTTACTCTTTTGACAAAGTCTTTTGATACACATAATTGTTTCATTTTTAGGAGGTTCCATCATGTAGTGTGTCTTCTGCTGTTTGTGTGTTTTTAGTTATGTTTGATAGTGTATTTGTGCCATGTATTAGAGTTCCTAAGCTTGCCCTTATTTTTTTCTCTGATGATTTCTAAATTTTGAGGTTTTACATTTAGGTGTTTCATCCATCTAGAGTTAGTTTTTGTATATGATGTGAGACATGGATCCTGCTTCATTTTTTTTTGCAAGTGGATATCCAGTTTTGCCAGCACCATTTGTTAAAGAGACTATCTCTTCCCCATTTAATGGTTTCAACCTTTTGTCAAAGATCGGCTGTCCATAGGTGGATGGATTTACTTCTGAGTTCTCAATTTTGTTCCATAAGTCTATGTGTCTGTTATTGTACCAATACCAGGCTGTTTTGTCTACTGTGGCTCTATAGTAGGTTTTGAGATGGGGGAGTGTGAGACCACCTACTTTGTTCTTCTTTACTAGGGTTTTTCTTGTCAGAAGTCACTTTCCTTTTCATATAATGTTGGAAATTAGCTTTTTTATCTTTTTCAAGAATGATGATGGAATCTGGGTCAGCATTGCATTTTATCTGTACATTTCTTGGGGTAATATTGTCATTTTCACAACATTGTCTTCTTATCCATGAGCATGGTATATTCTTTCATTTATGCAAGTCTCTTTTTGTTTCTTGTAGCAGTGTTTTGTAGTTTGTATAGGTTGTTTGCGTCTCTGGTTAGATTTATGCCTAAGTAATTCATCTTTTGGATAGTTATTAGAAATGGTATTGTTTTCCTGCTTTCCTTTTCAGTGTTCTCTTTGTTAATGTAGAGGAGTCTGACTGATTTCTGTATGTTGATTTTGTACTCTGCCACTTTGCTGAAGACTCCTATTAGTTCCAGTAGGTTTCTCTAGGATTTTCTATGTACGGGATCATATAATCTGGAAATAGAGATAGATTTACTTCTTATTGGCCAATATGGGTGCCTTTCATTTCCCTTTCTTGCCATATTGCTCTGCTTAGCACTTCTAATACAATATTGAATGTTGTTGTTGTTGTTAATTTTTGTTTACCTGAGAGTGTCTTAATTTCACCATCGTATTTGAGAGACAATTTTGCTGGATATATTATTCTTCATTGGCAATTTCTTTCTTTTTAATTTTTGTATATTACTACCCATTGCCTTCTTGCCTGCATGGTTTCTGCTGAAAAATCAGAGCTTAGTCTTATTGGTTCTCCTTTGTAGGGGATATTTTATTTTTCCAGAGCTGCTTTCAAGATTCTTTCTTTGTCTTTGATATTGGAAAGTTTGATTATGATATGTCTTAGTGATTTTCTTTTGGGGTTTATTCTATTTTGGGTTCATTGAACTTCTTGAATACATATCTTCTTGTCTTTCATGACATTATGGAAGTTTTCTTCCAATAAATCTTTGACAATTTTCTTGGTGGTTTTTTTTCTCTTTTTAAAATTTTTATTGTGATTTGGGTGAAAGTTTACAGAGCAAATTCATTTTCCATACAGCAGTTCACACACATTTTGTCTCATGACATTGACTGCAATTCTCCACAATGTAATAACTCTCTTCCCACTTCCTCCCCATAGTTATCTCTTCCCTGTGTCCTTCTCTCCCATGCATTCATGCCCCCGAGCT
>NW_006921829.1:4536742-4541628 GCF_000298275.1 Orycteropus afer afer | reverse complement strand
TGAGAATAATATTGGCCATTGGTTTTGTATGTATGACCTTAATTACATTGAAGAGTTTCCCCTCCATTCTTATTTTGCTAAGCATTTTTTTTATCAACAATGGGTGTTGGATTTTGCCAAATGCCTTTTCTACATCGATTGACATGATCATGTGTTTCTTTTCCTTTGTTTTATTTGTGTGGTGGATTATGTTGATTGTTTTTCTAATATTGAACCTTCCTGCATACCTGGTATGAATCCCACTTGGTCATGATGTATTATTTTTTTGATATGTTGTTGGAGTCCATTGGCTAGGATTTTGTTGAGAATTTTTGTGTTGATGTTCATGAGGGATAATGGTCTGTAACTTTCTTTTTTAATGATATCTTTGTCTCGTTTTGGTATCAGAGTTATGCTTGCTTCATAGAACGAGTTGATAGTGTTCCATCCTTTTCTATGGTCTGGAATAGTTTGATTAGAATTGGTGTCAGCTCATCTCTGAATGTTTGTTTGGTAGAATTCTCCAGTGAAGTTGGCTGGGCTAGGACTTTTTTGTGTTGTTGTTGGGAGGTTTTTTTTTTTTTTTCAATCACTTGTTCAGTTTCTTCTTTTATAGCTGTTCTGTTCAAATTTTCTACCTCGGATAGTGTTAGTTTGAGTAGGTAGTGTGTTTCTAGAAATCTGTCCATTCCTTCCAGGTTTTCAAATATGTTGGAGTATAGTTCTTCACAGTATTCTGTTATTATCTTTTTTATTTCAGTAGATTTTATTTCAATAGATGTATTATCTGTGTACTTTCCTTTGTTAACTATGCCAGTGGTTTGTCAATCCTTTTGAAGAACTAACTTTTAGTGTTGTTGATTCTTTCTATTGTTTTTCTGTTTCATTAATTTCTGCTTGTATATTATTTCCTCTCTTCCGGTTACTGTAAGCATTTTCTTTTCTTTTTCTTTCCTGTTCCTTTTCTAATATTCGGAGGTGGTGGGTTAAGGTGTTGATTTTGATTCTTCTTTTTTGTTATGTGTGTCTGTTGCTATAAATTGACCTCTAAGTACGGCTTTTGCTGTGTCCCACAGATTTTGGTATGTGGTGTTTTCATTCTTATTTAAGGATTTTTTTTTAAATTTCTTCTATTATCCAGTAATTTTTAAGCAGGGTTTTATTTAGTTTCAATTTATTTATTTACTTAGTTTAGTAGTTTATTTATTTAGTTTAGTATTTTCTTTTTGTCCCTGGATCTTCCTGTTATTGATTTCTAATTTTATAGTGTTATGATCTGAGGAGACTGTAGTATTTCAATGTTTTTAAATTTATTGAAGCTTGCTTTGTGGTCTAACATGCTGTCTATTCTGGAGAAATGTGGACTGGAAGAGAATGTGTAGTGTGTGCTGTTGCTGGGTGGAATGTTCTGTGTGCATACAGGAGGTCCAGTTGGTTGATTGTGTTGTTTAGATCTTCTGTATATTTGCTAAGCTCCTTTCTAGTTCTTTTCTTCATTGAAAGTGCTATATTAAAGCCTCCTACTACTATTGTGGGTTTGCCTGTTTCTGCTTTCATTCTGTTAAAGTTTGATTTGTATACTTTGGGGCTCTTTCATTGGGTGTATAGATATTTGTTATGCTAAGTCCTCTTGCTTGATTAATCCTTTAATCATTACATACTGTCCTTCCTAGTCTCTTTTGCTGGTTTTAGCCTTTGTCTATTTTGTCAGACATTAATATTGACACTTCTGCTTTTGTTGTTGTTACCATTTACTTTATATATGTTTTTCTATCCTTTGATTTTTAGCTTATTTTTGTCTTTGTGTCTAAGGTGTGTCTCTTGTAGACAGCATATTGATGGCTTATGTTTTCTTATGCATTTTGCTACTCTGTCTCTTGACTGATACATTTAATCCATTTACATTCAATGTAATTATTGAGAGGTATGAATTTACTGGTGCCATTTTGCTGTGTGTTTTGTGTGGGTTGATAGTTTCTTTCTTCCATATAATTTTCTGTGCTGAGCTCATTTTGTTTGTGGATTTTCTTATCATTTCCTTCATTGCTGTTGTTTTAATGTTTTCTGAGGCTTTTTGATTTTCTTCTTTTTTATTTTGGTATGAAGGTTTATTAATATTCTTTCAGGTCACACTGTAATTTATTACTATCTCCCCAAGTTTAAAGCAGACCCTTATATCTTGATATTGTCCTGACTTTCTCTCTGTTTGGACTTTCTTTTAACTGCATCATTTATTCCCTCTTTTTGCTTGGTAGTTATCATCATTTACAAATTGTCATCTCTGGTTTCCTGTTTTCAGTCTTATAGGTTTATTTGTTTTTGATATTTCTATTTCTGAGTTGATTTCCAGGTGATGTTGCCATATATCTTAATCTTTGGTTGTTGTTTGGTGTTGGTGGTTCTCTGTCTAGGGGACTCCCTTTAGAAATTCTTAGGAGGACGGTCTAGTTTTTGCAAATTTTCTTAATTTTTGTTTACCTGAGAGTGTCTTAATTTCACCATCGTATTTGAGAGACAATTTTGCTGGATATATTATTCTTCATTGGCAATTTCTTTCTTTTTAATTTTTGTATATTACTACCCATTGCCTTCTTGCCTGCATGGTTTCTGCTGAAAAATCAGAGCTTAGTCTTATTGGTTCTCCTTTGTAGGGGATATTTTATTTTTCCAGAGCTGCTTTCAAGATTCTTTCTTTGTCTTTGATATTGGAAAGTTTGATTATGATATGTCTTAGTGATTTTCTTTTGGGGTTTATTCTATTTTGGGTTCATTGAACTTCTTGAATACATATCTTCTTGTCTTTCATGACATTATGGAAGTTTTCTTCCAATAAATCTTTGACAATTTTCTTGGTGGTTTTTTTTCTCTTTTTAAAATTTTTATTGTGATTTGGGTGAAAGTTTACAGAGCAAATTCATTTTCCATACAGCAGTTCACACACATTTTGTCTCATGACATTGACTGCAATTCTCCACAATGTAATAACTCTCTTCCCACTTCCTCCCCATAGTTATCTCTTCCCTGTGTCCTTCTCTCCCATGCATTCATGCCCCCGAGCTGTCTCCCTGTGCAAACACTGCCCTTCTCTTCTCCCATGATTGATGGCTCCAAGTAGTATATCTACCTGATGTAAATGTTCACTCCATATATCTATCTATTGTTTGGCTGGAAGCCACAGGAATGAGTTCAATTCCATACCCAAAGGGTAACTATGGGCCATAGTCTCAGGGGTCTCACTAGGTTCTATCAGACCAGCAAAACTGGTCTTTTTAAATTTTAATTTAATTTTATTTTTTAATGATTTTGAGTTTTGTTCCACATTGTTCTCCCACTCTGTCTAGGATCTCCTGCACTGATCCCCATTTAAGGGGTTGACAGTGGTAGCCAGGCACCATCTAATTCTTGTCTCATGGTCAAACACACTGAGAATCACATGTTCTACCAATCCCTTGGACTAATTGTTTCCATGTGTCTTTGGTTTTCTTCATTCTTCTTTCTCTGGAGAAGGAGAGATCCATCTTTGCCATCTAGATGGCCACTTCCAAGCTTTTGAGATCACAATCACTACTCACCAAAGTAGGATGTAGAACAATGTTTTTGTGCAGTATTTTATGCCAATTGAGACTGATGTCCCCTGTGACCATAGTCCTGAGCCCATAGATCCATCTACTTGTTCCCTCTGAGTAGCTGTCTGTGGGCAAGAAACCACCAAAACCTTGCCCTTTGTTAGCTCTGCTATATGCCCAGACATTCTCACAGCATATACAAATATGCATGTAGAGACATCATCTGTTAACCCTATACATGGTCACAGGCACACTACCCCCTGCATAGACATACCTGATTGTTCAGCCTGTTCACCCATCTATCCATCCATAGATCAATGCTTGCCATCACTGACAATGTAGTACTATATATGCAAAGTGGTTCATCTTTGTTGTTTCTACCTTCTATGTACTCCTCTATGTCTTCCTCTTCCTCAATGCCACCATGTTGATCACTTACATTTGGTAGATTACCCTACCTTTCACTCAGTCAATACTTGTTTCTATCTATATATCAGTATTCCCTCCTCTCCCCTCCCACCCCTGGTTATCAACAAAGAAAGTTTCCTTCCATATATAAACTTTTCCTTGTCTTTTTTACAATAATGAACTAATACAATATTTGTCCTATGATTGATTTATTTCAATCAGCATCATGTCCTCCAAGTTCATCCACTTTATGTGGTGTTTTGCAAAGTCTACATTATTCTTTAGTGTTCCATAGTATTCCATTGTGTGTATGTACCATAGTTTGGTTATCCATTCTTCTGTTGATGAGCACCTAGATTTTTTCCATCTTCTTGCTTATGTAAATAGTGTTATAATGAACATGGGTGTGTATATTTCTTGTCCTGGCTCTCACCTATTTAGGAAATTATACCTAGTAATGGAATTGCTGGATCAAATTGTACTTCTAATTCCATTTTTTTAAGGAATTGCCATACTGCTTTCCACAGTGGTTGTATCATTTGACAGTCCCACCAGCAGTGTATGAGGATCCAAATCTTCCCACATCCTCTCTGGCATTTGTTATTTTCTTTCTCGTTGAACTCCTGAATATCCTCTTTGGTGAAGCATCTATTCCTGTCTTTTGCCCACTTTTTAAATTGGATTGTTTGTCTTTTGGTTGCTGATGTGTTGGAGTTTTCTGTAAATTTTAGAGATAAGTCCTTTGTTAGATATATATTGCTGAATATATTTTTCTTATCTGTTGTTGTTATTGTTAGGTGCCATTAAGTTCTCTTCGACTCATAGCGAAAACATGCACAGTAGAATGAAACACTGCCCAGTCCTGCACCAGCCCCATGATCCCTGCTATACTTGAGCCCATCGCCACAGCCACTGTGTCAATCCATCTTGTTG
>NW_006921829.1:4531916-4535637 GCF_000298275.1 Orycteropus afer afer | reverse complement strand
AGATTTTACTTGCCTGTGATATTAATGATATTGTTCAATAATTTCCACATTCTGTGGGATCACCTTTCTTTGGAATGGGTACAAATATGGATCTCTTCTAGTCAGTTGGCCAGGGAGCTATCTTCCAAATCTCTTGGCATAACCAAGTGAGTGCCTTCAGCAGGGCATCCATTTGTTGAAACATCTCAATGTCATATGTCAATTCCTGGAGCCTTGTTTTTTGCCAGTTCTTTCAGCGCAACTTCGACTTCTTCCTTCAATATCATTAGTTCTTCATCATATGCCACCTCCTGAAATGGATGAAGATCTACCAGTTCTTTTTGGCACAGACTCTGTGTATTCTTTCCACCTTCTTTTAAAGCTTCCTGCAATATTCAATATTTTGCCCATAGAATCTTTCAGTATTGCAACTCAAGGCTTAATTTTTTCCTCAGTTCTTTCAGCTTGAGAAATGCTGAGATTGTTCTTCTCTTTTGGTTTTCTAACTTTAGTTCTTTGCACATTTCATTATAGTAATTGTCTTTGTCTGCTCAAGCTGCTCTTTGAAATCTTCTGTTCAGTTGTTTTATCTTGTCATTTCTTCCATTTGCTTTGGCTACTCTCCACTCAAGGGGAAGCATCAGCATCTCTTCTGTCATCCATTTCAGTCTTTTCTTTCTTTCTCATCTTTTTAATGACCTCTTGTTTTCTTCGTGGATGATGTTCTTGATGTCATTCCACAATTCTTCTGGTTTTTGGCCATTGGTGTTCAATGCCTCAAATGTATTCTTTAGATGGTCTCTAAATTCAAGTGGGATAAATTCAAGATCATATTTTGGCTCTCATGGACTTGTTTTAATTGTCTTCAACTTCAAGTTGAACTTGCATATAAGCAGTTGATGGTCTTCTCCATAATCAGCTCCTGGCCTTGTTTTAGCTGAAGATATTGAGCTTTCCATCACCTCTTGCCACAGATGTATTCATTCTGATTCCTGTGTATTCCATCTGGTGAAGTCCACAAGTATAGCCACCATTTGTGTTGTTGAAAAAAGGTATTTGCAGTGAATAAGTTGTTGGTCTTACAAAATTTTATCATGTGATCTCCAGCATTTTTTTCTGTCACCAAGGCCAAATTTTCCAACTACCACTGATTCTTCTTTGTTTCCAACTTTTGCATTCCAGTCACCAGTGATAATTAACACATCTTGATTGCACATTTGGTCAATTTCAGACTGCAGAAGTTGATAAAAATCTTTAATTTCCTCATCTTTGGCTTTGGTGGTTGGTACATAAATATGAATAATAGTCATATTAACTGGTCTTCCTTGTAAGCATATGGGATATTATCCTATAACTGACAGCATTGTACTTCAGGACAAATCTTGAAACATCCTTTGTGATGAATACCACACCATTACTCTTCAAATTGTCATTCCTGGCATAGTAGATCACATGCTTGTTTGATTCAAAATGTCCCCAAACTGTCCAATTCAGCTCACTAATGTGTAGGATATCAATCTTTATGCATTCCATTTCATTTTTGAAAACTTCTAATTTTCCTAGATTCATACATCATACGTTCCATGTTATGATTATTAATGGATGTTTGCAGCTGTTTCTCCTCAATTTGAGTCCTGTCACATCAGCAGATGGAGGTCTTGAAAGGTTTACTTCATCCACATCAGTAAGGTTGGTTCTACTCTGATGATCCCACACTTTCCCAGTCATATTTTGAAAGCCTTCCAACCTAAATGGCTCATCCTCCTATACTGTATCAGACAGTGTTTCTGGGCTATTTGTATAGTTGTCTAGTATTAGACAATTTTTCTCTGCTATTCATAAGATTTTCCCTGGCCAATTCTTTGAGAAGTGGATGACCTCTTCTTTCTTCCTAGTCTGCAAGCCATGCTGAAACCTGTGCATCATGTGCAACCCTGCTGCCATTTGAAACATCGGTGGCATAGCCTCAAGCGTCACAGCAATACATGATCACAGTATGACAAACCGACAGACAAGTTTGTCTGCCTTAGCTGTTCGAAACCTCTCCACCCTTTCTTTACCTGGATCCCTCTGCCACTTACTCTCTCCTGGATGCCCTGGCTTTCCTTTCCTTTTCTCCTCAGCTTTTTCTGCTGTTTGTGGGTTGGGGCCTGTGTCCCTCCCCTTACCTGGATCCCTTTGCCACTTGCTCACTCTCTCCCGGATGCCCTGGCTTTCCTTTCCTTTCCATTCTGCTTTTCCTGCCACTTGGGGCTTGGGGACTGGGTCCCTCCCCTTACCTGGATTCCTCTGCTGCTTGCTCAGTCTTTCCTGGATGCCTTGGCTTTCCCTTCCTTCCAATCTGTAGGTTCTCTTTTTACTCTTTTGGAGAAATCTTTTGAAGCACATAAAAATTTAATTATTTTGAACCCCTTATCAGGGAATTCCACTAGCATATCTGCTTCAGAATATTTTCTGGCCCTGTACTTTGCTCCCTTATTTGAGGAGTCATGTCCCATGGGTTTCTTTTCTTCTTTTTCTCTTTGTAATTTGAAGTTGTGTGTTATCTCATACATGGAATGTACAAAGTATGAATCTAGGAAAATTGGAAGTTGTCAAAAATGAAAGGGAACATATAAAGACTGATATCCTAGGCATTAGTGAGCTGAAATGGACCAGTTTTGGCCGTTTTGAATCATATGACCATATGATATACTATGTGGGGAAATGACAATTTGAAGAGGAATAGTGTGGCATTCATCAACATTTCAAGGTATGTCCTGAAGTGCAATGCTGTCAGTGATAGGATAATATCCACACACCTACAAGGAAGAGCAGGAGCTGTGGTGGCATAGTGCCTGACATTTAACTGCTAACAAGAAGGCTGGCAGTTGAAGCCCACCAGCCACTCCTCGGAAGGAATGTTTGGCCATCTATTTCTGTAGTGATACTGCTTCAGATACTCAAGGAGGGGTCGGTATGTGTCAGATCCAACTTTATAGCAGTGATTTTGGTTTGTTTTTTTACAAGGAATATGAGTTAAGACTACTATTAGTCAAATTTATGCACCAGCCACCAAAGCCAAAGATGAAGAAATTGAAGATTTTTTTTTTATCAATTTCTGCAGTCTGAAATTGACCAAACTTGAAATCAAGATGTGTTAACTATCACTGGTGACTGGAATGCAAAAGTTGGAAACAAAGAAGAATCACTGGTATTTGGAAAATTTAGCCTTGGTGACAGAAATAATGCTGGAGATTGCATGGTAGAATTTTGCAAGACCAACGATTTGTTCATTGCAAATATCTTTTTTCAACAACACAAATGGTGGCTATACATGTGGACTTCACCAGGTGGAATATACAGGAATAAGATTGACTGCATCTGTGGCAAGAGGTGATGGAAAAACTCAGTATCTTCAGCCAAAACAAGGCCAGGAGCTGATGGTGGATCAGACCATTAACTGCTTACATGCAAGTTCAACTTTAAGTTTAAGACAACTAAAACAAGTCCATGAGAGCCAAATATGACCTTGAACATTGTTGTTGTTGTTATTTGCCATAGAGTCAGCTCCGACTCCTAGCGACCCCTCCTTGGTTTTCCGAGGCAGTTATCACTACGGAAGTAGGATTGCCCAACCTTCCTTCCAAGGAGTGGCTGGTGGGTTTGAACCGCCAGCCTCCTGGTTAGCAGTCAAGTGCCTTAGGCACTACCCTCCTGAATTTAGATATCATCTAAAGAATACATTTGAGGCATTGAACAC